>NC_057800.1:455621846-455746382 GCF_018294505.1 Triticum aestivum
CATGATTCAGCTACTACCACGCATTGGGCCCGAAACCAATGGACCCTCTCGGCTTCTTGATCACCCTTGTCCTCTGTCCAGGAGTTGCAAGTAGTTTCTGGTGTTTGTAGTATGCTGGAGGCCGTGCGCAGCGCTGACCGTAGGGGTGGGCTGTGATGCGGTAGGCACGTGGCCGGGTAAACCGGGCGCCCGTTTGGTGTCACGGAACCCTGTTCACATCGTTTGGGGCTGTGAGCGAAACTCCGGCCGGATCTCCTCATGGATGGAACCCGAATAGGCGATAAACCTGGACTAGAGACTTAGGTGATTAGGTAGGTCGTGGCCGACACCCACGTTGGGCTTCCGCTTGAAGGTTGCCGAGTACATGTCGTGTAAACGACGGTAAGTGGTGAGAGCGTGTGTGAAGAAGTACACCCCTGCAGGGTTAATATGATCTATTCGAATAACCGTGTCCGCGGAAAAGGACTTCTGGGTTGCTTATATCAGTTCATAGACAAGTGAAAGTGGATACTCTAAAATACGCAAGATAAGCGTGAGTGCTATGGATGGCGTTCTCGTAGGGAGACGGGAGCGGATCCATAGTGGTGTATTGATATGGTGAATATGTGGACTCGTGTGCGCCACCTCAAAAGAGAGTCATAGTTCAGGTTAGCCACCGAGTCAAAGCTGGCTTGCTGCAGTTAAACCCCACCATCCCTTTGTTGATAATGATGCATATGTAGATAGTTCTGATGTAAGTCTTGCTGGGTACATTTGTACTCACGTTTGCCTATTTTATGTTTTTACAGAGAGACTTCGGTCTCGCTAGTAGTTTCACGTGGACTTCGACGTTTAGCTTGATACCTCAGCTACGATCTTGTGCCCTCGGCAGGATCTGATAGATAGTCAGGCTTCTCAGCCTTTTCCATTTATAGATGTCTGTACCCAGACATGATAGCTTCCGCTTGTGCTTTGACTTGTGTGCTCTGATTGTTGGGTCATGAGACCCATGTTTGTAATATCTCGCTCCTCGGAGCCTATTGAATAAATTACTTGAGTCGTAGAGTCATGTTGTGATGCCATGTTGTATTTGCACATATCGAGCATATTGTGTGTATGCTATTGAAATGCTTAGTATGTGTGGGATCTGACCATCTAGTTGTTTATCTTTAGTAGCCTCTCTTACCGGGAAATGTCTCCTAGTGTTTCCACCGAGCCATGGTAGCTTGCTACTGCTCCGGAACACTTAGGCTGGCCGGCATGTGTCCTTCTTCGTTCCTGTGTCTGTCCCTTCGGGGAAATGTCACGCTTTGAGTACCGGAGTCCTGTTAGCCCGCTACAGCCCGGTTTACCGGAGTCCTGCTAGCCCAGTGCTACAGCCCGGACCCACTTGCTGATGACCGACACGTTCGAAGCTGGGTCATGGATGCCTGTCCCTGTAAGTCTGTGCCACTTTGGGTTTACGACTAGTCATGTCAGCCCGGGCTCCTTATCATATGGATGCTAGCGACACTATCATATACGTGAGCCAAAAGGCGCAAACGGTCCCGGGCAAAGGTAAGGCGACACCCGTGGGGATACCGTGCGTGTGGCTGCAAAGTGATATGAGGTGTTACCGGCTAGATCAATGTGACATCGAGTCGGGGTCCTGACAGTTGCTGAAGATCTTGCTCGGTGAAGACAACTACTCTTCAACACTCGATCCGACACGTATCCGTCTAGAGGGTGCGCAGATCTCAAGAGTAATAGGTACAAGAACTCTAACTCAAAACTATTGTGATGCTAAACCACTGTCTAAGTTTGGGATCTTATTTTTTCTCTCAGTGGATCTTAAACTCAAATCATTCAGAGAGGGGATACTCAAATCAATCTTCTCAGAAATCTTAAGTGGGGCAGCTAATGACCCACAAGTATAGGGGATCAATTGTAGCTCTTTTCGATAAGTAAGAGTGTCGAACCCAATGAGGAGCAGAAGGAAATGACAAGTGGTTTTCAGCAAGGTAATGTCTGCAAGTGCTGAAATTGTAAGTAGCCAAGTAGTTTGATAGCAAGATAATTTGTAACGAGCAAGTAATGATAGTAGTAACAAAAGTGCAGCAAGGTAGACCAATCCTTTTGAGGCAAAGGATAGGCCAAAACGGTCTCTTATAGTAAGAAAAGTGTTCTTGAGGGTACACGAGAATTTCATCTAGTCACTTTCATCATGTTGGTTTAATTCGTGTTCGGTACTTTGTTAATTTGATATGTGGGTGGACCGGTGCTTAGGTGTTGTTCTTACTTGAACAAACCTCCTACTTATGATTAACCCTCCCGCAAGCATCCGCAACTACGAGAAAAGTATTAAGAATAAATTCTAACCATAGCATTAAACTTTTGGATCCAATCGGTCCCTTACAGAATAGCGCATAAACTGGGGTTTAAGCTTCTGTCACTCTCGCAACCCATCATCTAATTGCTACTCCACAATGCATTCCCTTAGGCCCAAATATGGTGAAGTGTCATGTATTCGACGTTCACATGACACCACTAAGGGAATCACAACATACATACTATCAAAATATCGAACACATATCAAGTTCACATGATTACTTGCAACATGATTTCTCCCGTGACCTCAAGAACAAAAGTAACTACTCATAAATGATAAACATGCTCATGATCAGAGGAGTATTAAATAGCATATTGGATCTGAACATATAATCTTCCACCAAATAAACCATATAGTAATCAACTACAAGATGTAATCAACACTACTAGTCACCCACAAGCACCAATCTATAGTTCCGGTAACAAGATTGAACACAAGAGATGAACTAGGGTTTGAGATCAGATGGTGTTGTTGAAGATGTTGATGGAGATTTCCCTCCCCAAGATGGGAGAGTTGTTGGTGATGATGATGACGATGTTTTCCCCCTCCGAGGGGGAAGTTCCCCTGGTAGAATCGCTCTGCTGGAGGGCAAAAGTGCTCCTGCCCAAGTTCCGCCTCGAGGCGGCGGCGCTCCATCCCAAAATTCCTCTCCTTATTTTTCTAGGTCAAAATGACTTATATACCAGAAGATGGACACCAGAGGTGGGCCTGGCTAAGCACAACCCACCAGGGCCTGGGTCCTTGGCGCGCCCAGGTGGGTTGTGCCCACCTGGTGGCCCCCTCTGGTAGTTATTTGATCCAATAATTCTAAAATGTTCCATAAAAAATCCTCATGAAGTTTTAGCTCATTTGGAGTTGTGCAGAATAGGTAGCCTGATGTAGCTTTTTCAGGTCCAGATTTCCAGCTGCCGGAATTCTCCCTCCTTGTGTATACCTTGCATATTATGAGAGAAAAGGCATTAGAATTACTCCAAAAAGCATTATTATGGATAAATACATTATGAATAACAGTAAGAAAACATGATGCAAAATGGATGTATCAACTCTCCCAAGCTTAGACCTCGCTTGTCCTCAAGCAAAAACCAAAATCGAAAAACATGTCCACATGCTTTGAGATAGAGGTGTCGATAAAAAACAAAATACACGCATAGAAGCATCATGTTGATTATTATAACAGTAACAAAATTAAACATAAGACTTTTACCATAGAACTTTTATCATACACTTCTCATGAATAAGTAACAATTCATCACACAATCGGAGTATAAAGCAAGAACTCTATTAAAAACCAGCAAACTATGTTCTCAATCAACTTTGCAACTACAATTTCTCATCTTTTCAGGAAGGGTCATGTATCAGAGCCTTTAGGCAAGTCCGCATACTCAACCATCATATAGTCTTCTATGATTGCTAACACTCACTGCGTACATATGAGCAAAACGTTTCAACCGGACACATAGAAAGATAGGGGCTTATAGTTTCGCCTCCCAATGTACTCACCTCAAGGGTGATGTCAACAATAATAACTCATGCTATCTATATTCAGCTGGACATATGTGCCTAGATCTTTCCTCACCACATGATGCTTGCCAAAGGAGAAAAATAAGAAGGAATAGAAAGAAAACTTTGACTCTTTGCATAAAAGTAAATACATAAAAGTAAAATATAGGCCCTTCGCAGAGGGAAGAAGAGGTTGCCATGCACTTATTTGTCATATGCTCAACCCCTTAGTGCAAAAGAACGTCATGTTACATTGCCCCTTGTGATAGTGACCTTTATTATGCAGTCTGTCACTTTTATTCTTCACCATCACAAGTTCGTGCAACGCTCAATTTTCTCTTACACTAAATGATCTCACACATTTAGAAGCAATTTTTATTGCCTTTTTGCATCGATGACAACTTACTTGAGGGATCTTGCTCAATCCCTAGGTAGGTATGGTGGACACTTGAAAATAAGATTTGGGTTTAAGGGTTTTTGGATGCACAAGTAGTATCTCTACTTAGTGCGGAATTTTTGGCTAGCAAAGATAGGGGCTAATCACCACATGTTAAAGGATCTATGACAATATGACTTCTATGTGAATATAAACAAACATAAACCATTAAGTTGTCTTCCTTGTCCAACGTCAACAATTTTGGCATATAATATTTTGATGAGGGCTCACAATCACAAAAGATTTCTAGGATCATATATTTATATGTGAATCTTCTCTTCCCTTATTAATTATTTAATGAGTTGCATCATTGACTAATGCTATGTTTGTCAATCTCTAATAAAATTTTCTACTTGTACTTTTCCTTATGTGGTGTCGTCACCTACCATAGGATTAGTATATGATCTTTTTCATTATTTATTTCCTTTCTTTTATTTATTTCCTTTCTCTTTTTCTTTCTTATTTCCTTTCTTTTATTTGCAACATGAATGTAAAGAAAGCAAAAACTCAAACTAAACTTTATTATATAACTTGCACACGATTACAACGATATATCACTAAGCAAACTCTCAAAGAACAAAGGATCGAACTAACTTTTATTCTTCTAAGCAAAAGATCGAACTAAAATAAGTAAAGGTAAAAAAAGATAGTGGGATGATACGATACCGGGGCACCTCCCCCAAGCTGAGCGGAAGCCAAGGGGAGTGCCCATACCCGATACTCAATTCTCCTTTGGTGGTGAAGAAGATGATGTTGGAGATGAAGCAATCCTGTCCTTAAGGATCAAGAGATTATCCAATCGGCACATGACGCTCCGGAGATGGATGATATGCTCTTGATGCAGAATATTTTCGCGAGTGAGATACTTATTTTGTATGCGAACTATTTCAATGGCACGAAAAGCCTCAATCTCAGCAGGAGTAAGGTGAGTAAGGTAGGGATTAAGGATATCTTCTTCCTCCTCCTCGGCCAGCAGTGCTTGTGCTGCCACCGGGGATGGATCTACGGTAGCTTCCTTACCCTTGTGTATCTTGACGGCGTCTGCTACCTCTTGAGCACTGCGTGGGTTTTCCCTTGAAGAGGAAAAGGGTGATGCAGCAAAGTAGCGTAAGTATTTCCCTCAGTTTTTGAGAACCAAGGTATCAATCCAGTAGGAGGCCACGCACGAGTCCCTCGCACTTCTACCTATTGAGCACTACGTTGGTTTTCCCTTGAAGAGGAAAGGGTGATGCAGCAAAGTAGCATAAGTATTTCCCTCGGTTTTTGAGAACCAAGGTATCAATCCAGTAGGAGACCGCGCACAAGTCCCTCGCCCCTACACAAACAAATAAATCCTCGCAACCAACGCGATAAGGGGTTGTCAATCCCTACACGGTCACTTACGAGAGTGAGATCTGATAGATATGATAAGATAATATTTTTGGTATTTTTATGATAAAGATGCAAAGTAAAATAAATGGCAAAGGAAATAACTAAGTATTGGAAGATTAATATGATGGAAGATAGACCCGGGGGCCATAGGTTTCACTAGTGGCTTCTCTCAAGAGCATAAGTATTTATGGTGGGTGAACAAATTACTATTGAGCAATTGACATAATTGAGCATAGTTATGAGAATATCTAGGTATGATCATGTATATAGGCATCACGTCCAAAACAAGTAGACCGACTCATGCCTGCATCTACTACTATTACTCCACACATCGACCGCTGTCCAGCATGCATCTAGAGTATTAAGTTCAAGAGAACAGAGTAACGCTTTAAGCAAGATGACATGATGTAGAGGGATAAACTCATGCAATATGATATACACCCCATCTTGTTATCCTCGATGGCAACAATACAATACATGCCTTGCTGCTCCTACTGTCACTGGGAAATGAGACCGCAAGATTGAACCCAAAGCTAAGCACTTCTCCCATTGCAAGAAAGATCAATCTAGTAGGCCAAACCAAACTGATAATTCGAAGAGACTTGCAAAGATAACCAATCATACATAAAAGAATTCAGAGAAGATTCAAATATTGTTCATAGATAAACTTGATCATAAACCCACAATTCATCGGTCTCAACAAACACACCGCAAAAGAAGATTACATCGATTAGATCTCCACAAGAGAGGGGGAGAACTTTGTATTGAGGTCCAAAAAGAGAGAAGAAGCCATCTAGCTAATAACTATGGACCCATAGGTCTGAAGTAAACTACTCACACTTCATCGGAGGGGCTATGGTGTTGATGTAGAAGCCCTCCGTGATCGACGCCCCCTCCGACGGAGCTCCGGAAAAGGCCCCAAGATGGGATCTCTTGGTAGAAAGTTACAGCGGTGGAATTAGGGTTTTGGCTCCGTATCTGGTAGTTTGGGGGTACATAGGTATAATAGGAAGAAGGAGTGTGTCGGTGGAGCAACAGGGGGCCCACGAGGGTGGAGGGCGCGCATGGGGGGGGGGGGGGGGTAGGCGCGCCCCCCTACAAAATAAGCAATTATGTCTCTTCAAAATAACATGGCCAAAGAAAGTTATCCCTAAAAAATCATATAGTCTGGCTATGCTCTATCTTCACCACACAAAGTATTTAAATCATGCACAACCCCGATGACAAGCCAAGCAATTGTTCCATACTTTTGGTGTTCTCAAACTTTTTCAATCTTCACGCAAAACACGAGCGTGAGCCATGGACATAGCACTTTAGGTGGAATAGAATGGTGGTTGTGGAGGAGACAAAAAAGGGGGAAGACAGTCTCACATCAACTAGGCATATCAACGGGCTATGGAGATGCCCATCAATAGATATCAATGTGAGTGAGTAGGGATTGCCATGCAACAGATGCACTAGAGCTATGAGTATATGAAAGCTCAACAAAAGGAACTAAGTGGGTGTGCATCCAACTCGCTTGCTCACGAAGACCTAGGGCATTTTGAGGAAGCCCATCATTGGAATATACAAGCCAAGTTCTATAATGAAAAATTCCCACTAGTATATGAAAGTGATAACATAGGAGACTCTCTATTATGAAGATCATGGTGCTACTTTGAAGCACAAGTGTGGTAAAAGGATAGTAGCATTGTCCCTTCTCTCTTTTTCTCTCATATTTTTTGTTTGGGCCTTTTTATGGCCTCTTTTTTTGGGCTTCTTTGGCCTCTTTTTTATTATTATTTTATTTTTCGTTCGGAGTCTCATCCCGACTTGTGGGGGAATCATAGTCTCCATCATCCTTTCCTCACTTGGGACAATGCTCTAAAAATGATGATCATCACACTTTTATTTACTTACAACTCAACAATTACAACTCCTTACTTAGAACAAAATATGACTCTATGTGAATGCCTCCAGCGGTGTACCGGGATATGCAATGAATCAAGAGTGACATGTATGAAAGAATTATGAACGGTGGCTTTGCCACAAATACAATGTCAACTACATGATCATGCAAAGCAAATGACAATGATGGAGCGTGTCATAGTAAACGGAACGGTGGAAAGTTGCATGGCAATATATCTCGTAATGGCTATGGAAATGCCATGATAGGTAGGTATGGTGGCTGTTTTGAGGAAGGTATATGGTAGGTGTTTGATACCGGTGGAAGGTGTGTGGTATTAGAGAGGCTAGCAATGGTGGAAGGAAGAAAAGTGTGTATGATCCATGGACTCAACCATAGTCATAAAGAACTCATATACTTATTGCAAAAATCTACAAGTTATCAAAGCAAAGTATTATGCGCATGCTCCTAGGGGGATATATTGGTAGGAAAAGACCATCGCTCGTCCCCGACCGCCACTCATAAGGAAGACAATCAATAAATAAATCATGCTCCGACTTCATCACATAATGGTTCACCATACATGCATGCTACGGGAATCACAAACTTTAACACAAGTATTTCTCAAATTCACAACTACTCGACTAGCATGACTCTAATATTACCATCTCCATATCTCAAAACAATTATCAAGTATCAAACTTCTCATAGTATTCAACACACTCATAAGAAATTTTTTATTAATCTTGAATGCCTAACATAATTAAAGAAAATTACCATGCTGTTTTGTAGGACTCTCAAAATAATCTAAGTGAAGCATGAGAGAACAATAGTTTCTATAAAACAAATCCACCGACGTTCTCTAAAAGATATAAGTGAAGCACTAGAGCAAAAACTATATAGCTCAAAGGATATAAGTGAAGCACATAGAGTATTCTAACAATTTCTGGATCATGTGTGTCTCTCTCGAAAGGTGTGTACAGCAAGGATGATTGTGGAAAACTAACAAATAAAGACTCAAATAATACAAGACACTCCAAGCAAAACACATATCATGTGGTAAATAAAAATATAGCTCCAAGTAAAATAACCGATGGAAGTAGATGAAAGAGGGGATGCCTTCCGGGGCATCCCCAAGCTTTGGCTTTTAGGTGTCCTTAGATTATCTTGGGTTCCATGGGCATCCCCAATCTTAGACTCTTTCCACTCCTTGTTGCATAATCCATCAAATCTTTTACCCAAAACTTGAAAACTTCACAACACAAAACTTAAAGTAGAAAATCTTGTGAGCTCCGTTAGCGAAAGAAAAGAAAACACCACTTCAAGGTACTGTAATGAACTCATTCTTTATTTATATTAGTGTTAAACCTACTGTATTCCAACTTCTCTATGGTTTATAAACTATTTTACTAGCCATAGATTCATCAAAATAAGCAAACAACACACGAAAAACAGAATCTGTCAAAAAAGAACAGTCTGTAGTAATCTCTAGCTAACGCAAGATATGGAACCCCAAAAATTCTAAAATAAATGGCTGAACGTGAGGAATTTTTCTATTAATCATCTGCAAAAATAATTAACTAAATAGCTCTTTCCAAATAAAAATGGCAGCAATTCTCGTGAGCGCTAAAGTTTCTGTTTTTTACAGCAAGATTAAAAAAACTTTCCCCAAGTCTTCCCAACGGTTCTACTTGGCACAAACACTAATCAAACACAAAAAACACAACCAAAACAGAGGCTAGATAAATTATTTATTAAATAACAGCAAGGAAAAATATTGGGTTGTCTCCCAACAAGCACTTTTCTTTAAAGCCTTATAGCTAGGCATTGATAATTTTAATGATGCTCACATGAAAGACAAGAATTGAAGCACAAAAGGAGCATCATAAAGCATGTGGCAAACACATCTAAGTCTAACATACTTCCTATGTATAAGCATCTTATAGGAAAACAAATTATCAAGGCAAGCAAAACTAGCATATGCAAGGAAGAGGAAAGAAACAATAGCAATCTCAACATAACGAGAGGTAGTTTAGTAACATAAAAATTTCTACCACCATATTTTCCTCTCTCATAATAATTACATGTAGGATCATAAGAAAATTCAACAAAATAGATATCACATAAAATATTTTCAACACCATCCACATGCATGCAAAGTTGACACTCTTCCAAAATAGTGGGATTAACATTAACTTAAGTCATGACCTCTCCAAACCCACTTCTATCAAATATTTCATAAGATCGAACATTTTCCAAATATGTGGGATCTAAAGTTGAAACTCTTCCTAACCCACTTTCAATAATATTGCAAACACTATTATCAATCTCACATTCATCATGGGGCTTAAATAAATTTTCAAGATCATAAGAAGAATCACCCCAATCATGATCATTGCAACAAGTAGAGGACATAGCAAAACTAGCATCCCCAAGCTTAGGATTTTGCACATTATTAGCACAATTTACATAAAAAGAATTTATAATAAAATCATTGCAATCATGCTTTTTATTCAAAGATCTATCGTGGATCGCTTCATAAAGTAATTCATCACACTTTTCAGATTCACGAATTTCAAGCAAAACCTCATAAAGATAATCTAGTGCACAAAACTCACTAGCAATGGGTTCATCATAATTGGATCTCTTAAAAAGATTAGCAAGTGGATGAGGATCCATAGATCTTAGGTTCTCTGTTTAGTAATAAATAAACAACTATTCGAACCATACAAGCAAACAAGAAACGGGCAAAAGGAGGCAAATAGAGAAAAAGAGGGAGGATTGAGAGAGAGGGCGAATAAAACGGCAAGGGTGAAGTGGGGGAGAGGAAAACAAGAGGCAAATGGCAAATAATGTAATGCGGGAGATAAGGGTTTGTGATGGGTACTTGGTATGTCTTGACTTGCAACGGCGCCACAAGTGACTCGTTGTTGGGAGTCAAATCTTGACTTGTCTTGCGCGAACCTCCCCGGCAATGGCGCCAGAAATCCTTCTTGCTACCTATTGAGCACTGCGTTGGTTTTCCCTTGAAGAGGAAAGGGTGATGCAGCAAAGTAGCGTAAGTATTTCCCTCAGTTTTCGAGAACCAAGGTATCAATCCAGTAGGAGGCCGCGCACAAGTCCCTCGCACCTACACAAACAAATAAATCCTCGCAACCAATGCGATAAGGGGTTGTCAATCCCTACACTGTCACTTACGAGAGTGAGATCTGATAGATATGATAATATAATAGTTTTGGTATTTTTATGATAAAGATGCAAAGTAAAATAAATGGCAAAGGAAATAACTAAGTATTGGAAGATTAATGTGATGGAAGATAGACCCGGGGGCCATAGGTTTCACTAGTGGCTTCTCTCAAGAGCGTAAGTATTTACGATGGGTGAACAAAGTACTGTTGAGCAATTGGTAGAATTGAGCATAGTTACGAGAATATCTAGGTATGATCATGTATATAGGCATCACGTCCGAAACAAGTAGACCGACTCATGCCTGCATCTACTACTATTACTCCACACATCGACCGCTATCCAGCATGCATCTAGAGTATTAAGTTCAAGAGAATAGAGTAATGCTTTAAGCAAGATGACATGATGTAGAGGGATAAACTCATGCAATATGATATAAACCGCATCTTGTTATCCTCGATGGAAACAATATAATACGTGCCTTGCTGCCCCTACTGTCACTGGGAAATGAGACCGCAAGATTGAACCCAAAGCTAAGCACTTCTCCCATTGCAAGAAAGATCAATCTAGTAGGCCAAACCAAACTGATAATTCGAAGAGACTTGCAAAGATAACCAATCATACATAAAAGAATTCAGAGAAGATTCAAATATTGTCCATAGATAAACTTGATCATAAACCCATAATTCATCGGTCTCAACAAACACACCGCAAAAGAAGATTACATCGAATAGATGTCCACAAGAGAGGGGGAGAACTTTGTATTGAGATCCAAAAAGAGAGAAGAAGCCATCTAGCTAATAACTATGGACTCGTAGGTCTGAAGTAAACTACTCAAACTTCAACGGAGGGGCTATGGTGTTTATGTAGAAGCCCTCCATGATCAATGCCCCCTCCGGTGGAGCACCGGAAAAGGCTCCAAGATGGGATCTCTTGGATACAGAAAGTTACGACGGTGGAATTAGGATTTTGGCTCCGTATTTGGTAGTTTGGGGGTACATAGGTATATATAGGAAGAAGGAGTACGTCGGTGGAGCAACGTGGGCCCCATGAGGGTGGAGGGCGCGCCTAGGGGGGGGGGGGGTAGGCGCGCCCCCTACCTCGTGCCTTCCTTGTTGATTACTTGATGTAGGGTCCAAGTCATCTGGATCATGTTCGTTCCGAAAATCACGTTCCTGAAGGTTTAATTCCGTTTGGACTCCGTTTGATATTCTTTTTCTGCGAAACCCTAAAATAGGCAAAAAAACATCAATTCTGGGTTGGGCCTCCGGTTAATAGGTTAGTCCCACAAATAATATAAAAGTGTATAATAAAGCCCAATAATGTCCAAAACAGAATATAATATAGCATGGAACAATAAAAAATTATAGATACGTTGGAGACGTATCACACACCTACACAAACAAATAAAATCCTCGCAACCAACGCAATATAGGGGTTGTCAATCCCTACACGGTCACTTATGAAAGTGAGATCTGATAGATATGATAAGATAATATTTTTGGTATTTTTATAATAAAGATGCAAAGTAAATAAAGCAAAATAAAAATGGCAAAAGAAATAGCTTGTTGACGGAAGATTAATATGATGGAAAATAGACTCGGGGGCCATAGGTTTCACTAGTGGCTTCTCTCAAGAGCGTAAGTATTTATGATGGGTGAACAAATTACTGTTGAGCAATTGACAGAATTGAGCATAGTTATGAGAATATCTAGGTATGATCATGTATATAGGCATCACGTCCGAAACAAGCAGACCGACTCCTACCTGCATCTACTACTATTGCTCCACACATCGACCGCTATCCAGCATGCATCTAGAGTATTAAGTTCAAGAGAACAGAGTAACGCTTTAAGCAAGATGACATGATGTAGAGGGATAAACGCATGCAATATGATATAAACCCCATCTTGTTATCCTCGATGGCAACAATACAATACGTGCCTTGCTGCCCCTACTGTCACTGGGAAAGGACACTGCAAGATTGAACGCAAAGCTAAGCACTTCTCCCATTGCAAGAAAGATCAATCTAGTAGGCCAAACCAAACTGATAATTCGAAGAGACTTGCAAAGATAACCAATTATACATAAAAGAATTCAGAGAAGATTCAAATATTGTTCATAGATAAACTTGATCATAAACCCACAATTCATCGGTCTCAATAAACACACTACAAAATAAGATTACATTGAATAGATCTCCACAAGAGAGGGGGAGAACATTGTATTGAGATCCAAAAAGAGAGAAGAAGCCATCTAGCTAATAACTATGGACCCGAAGGTCTGAAGTAAACTACTCACACATCATCGGAGAGGCTATGGTGTTGATGTACAATCCCTCCATGATCGATGCCCCCTCCGGCGGAGCTCCGGAAAAGGCCCCAAGATGGGATCTCATGGGTACAGAAGCTTGCGGCGGTGAAATTAGGTTTTTGGCTCCGTATCTGGTAGTTTGGGGGTACGTAGGTATATATAGGAGGAAGGAGTAAGTCGGTGGAGCAACGTCGGCCCCACGATGGTGGAGGGCGCGCCCCCCTACCTCGTGCCTTCCTGGTTGCTTTCTTGACATAGGGTCCAAGTCCTCTAGATCACGTTCGTTCCGAAAATCACATTTCCGAAGGTTTCATTCCGTTTGGGCTCCGTTCAATATTCTTTTTCTACGAAACTCTGAAATAGGCAAAAAACAACAATTTTGGGTTGGGCCTCCGGTTAGTAGGTTAGTCCCAAAAATAATATTAAAGTGTATAATAAAGCCCAACAATGTCCAAAATAGAATATAATATAGCATGGAACAATCAAAATTTATAGATACGTTGGAGACGTGTCAAGCATCCCCATGCTTAATTCCTGCTCGTCCTCGAGTAGGTAAATGATAAAAACAGAATTTTTGATGTGGAATGCTACTTGGCATAATTTCAATGTAATTCTCTTAATTGTGGTATGAATATTTAGATCTGAAACATTCAAGACAAAAGTTCAATATTGACATAAAAATAATAATACTTCAAGCATACTAACTAAGAAATTATGTCTTCTCAAAATAACATGGCCAAAGAAAGTTATCCCTACAAAATCATATGGTCTAGATATGCTCTATCTTCACCACACAAAGTATTTAAATAATGCACAACCCCGATGACAAGCCAAGCAATTGTTTCATACTTTTGGTGTTCTCAAACTTTTTCAATCTTCACGCAATACATGAGCGTGAGCCATGGACATAGCACTATATGTGGAATCGAATGGTGGTTGTGGAGAAGACAAAAAGGGAGAAGATAGTCTCACATCAACTAGGCGTATCAACGGGCTATGGAGGTGCCCATTAATAGATATCAATGCGAGTGAGTAGGGATTGCCATGCAACAGATGCACTAGAGCTATGAGTATATGAAAGCTCAACAAAAGGATCTAAGTGGGTGTGCATCCAACTGGCTTGCTCACGAAGAACTAGGGCATTTTGAGGAAGCCCATCATTGGAATATACAAGCCAAGTTCTATAATGAAAAATTCCCACTAGTATATGAAAGTGATATCATAGGAGACTCTCTATCATGAAGATCATGGTGCTACTTTGAAGCACAAGTGTGGTAAAAGGATAGTAGCATTGTCCCTTCTCTCTTTTTCTCTCATTTTTCTATTTGGGCCTTTTCTCTTTTTTTATTTAGTCTCGAGTCTCATCCCGACTTGTGGGCGAATCATAGTCTCCATCGCCCTTTACTCACTTGGGACAATGCTCTAAAAATGATGATCATCACACTTTTATTTACATACAACTCAACAATTACAACTCAATACTTAGAACAAAATATGACTCTATGTGAATGCCTCCGGCGGTGTACTAGGATATTCAATGAATCAAGAGTGACATGTATGAAATAATTATGAACGGTGGCTTTGCCACAACTACAATGTCAACTACATGATCATGCAAAGCAATATGACAATGATGGAGCGTGTCATAATAAATGGAACGATGGTAAGTTGCATGGCAAATATCTCGGAATTGCTATGGAAATGCCATGATAGGTAGGTATGGTGGCTGTTTTGAGGAAGGTATTTGGTGGGTTTATGATACCGGCGAAAAGTGCGTGGTATTAGAGAGGCTAGCAATGGTGGAAGGAAGAAAGTGCGTATAATCCATGGACTCAACATTAGTCATAAAGAACTCATATACTTATTGCAAAAATCTACAAGTTATCAAAGCAAATTATTACACGCATGCTCCTAGGGGGATAGATTTGTAGGAAAAGACCATCGCTCGTCCCCGACCGCCACTCATAAGGAAGACAATCAATAAATAAATCATGCTCCGACTTCATCACATAACGGTTCACCATACGTGCATGCTACGGGAATCACAAACTTTAACAGAAGTATTTCTAAAATTCACAACTACTCGACTAGCATGACTCTAATATCACCATCTCCATATCTTAAAACAATTATCAAGTATCAAACTTCTCATAGTATTCAACACACTTCATAAGAAATTTTATTTTTTTACTAATCTTGAATGCCTATCATGATTAAAGCAAATTACCACGCTGTTTTGTAGGACTCTCAAAATAATCTAACTGAAGCATTATAGAACAATTGTTTCTATAAAACAAATCCACCACCGTGCTCTAAAAGATATAAGTGAAGCACTAGAGCAAAAAACTATATAGCTCGAAAGATATAAGTGAAGCACATAGAGTATTCTAATAATTTTCAACTCATGTGAGTCTCTCTCAAAAGGTGTGTACAGAAAGGATGATTGTGGTAAAATAGCAAATAAAGACTCAAATAATACAAGACGCTCCAAGCAAAACACATATCATGTGGTGAATAAAAATATAGCTCCAAGTAAAGTTACCGATGGAAGTAGAAGAAAGAGGGGATGCCTTCCGGGGCATCCCCAAGCTTTGGCTTTTAGGTGTACTTAGATTATCTTGGGGTGCCATGGGAATCCCCAAGCTTAGGCTCTTGCTAATCCTTGTTCCATAATCCATCAAATCTTTTACCCAAAACTTAAAAACTTCACAACACAAAACTTAAAGTAAAAAATCTCATGAGCTCCGTTAGCGAAAGAAAACAAAACACCACTTCAAGGTAGTGTAATGAACTCATTTTTCATTTATATTGGTGTTAAACCTACTGTATTCCAACTTCTCTATGGTTTATAAATTATTTTCCTAGCCATAGATTCATCAAAATAAGCAAACAACACACGAAAAACAGAATCTGTCAAAAACAGAACAGTCTGTAGTAATCTGTAGCTAACGCAAGTTCTGGAACCCAAAAAAATCTAAAATAAATTTCTGGACGTGAGGAATTTATCTGTTAATGATTTGAAAAAATAATTAACTAAATAACACCTTCCAAATAAAAATGGCAGCAGTTCTCGTAAGCGCTAAAGTTTCTGTTTTTTACAGCAAGATTAAAAAGACTTTCCCCAAGTCTTCCCAACGGTTCTACTTGGCACAAACACTAATTAAACACAAAAAACACAACCAAAATAGAGTCTAGATAAATTATTTATTAAATAACAGCAAGGAAAAAAATTGGGTTGTCTCTCAATAAGCGCTTTTCTTTAAAGCCTTTTAGCTAGGCATAAGATTTCAACGATGTTCACATGAAAGACGAGAGTTGAAGCACAAAGAGAGAATCATAAAACATGTGACAAACACATCTAAGTCTAACATGCTTCCTATGCATATGCATCTTATAGGCAAACAAATTATCAAGGCAAGCAAAAACTAGCATATGCAAGGGAGCGGAAAGAAACAATAGCAATCTCAACATAACGAGAGGTAATTTAGTAACATGAAAATTTCTACAACCATATTTTCCTCTCTCATAATAATTACATGTGGGATCATAAGAAAATTCAACAAAATAGCTATCACATAAAATATTTTCAACACGATCCACATGCATGCAAAGTTGACACTCTTCCAAAATAGTGGGATTAACATTAACTAAAGTCATGACCTCTCCAAACCCACTTTCAATAATATTGCAAACACTATCAATCTCATATTCATCATGGGGCTTAAATAAATTTTCAAGATTGTAAGAAGAATCACCCCAATCATGATCATTGCAACAAGTAGAGGTCATAGCAAAACTAGCATCCCCAAGCTTAGGGTTTTGCATATTATTAGCCAATTTATATCAATAGAATTTATACTATCATCATTGAAATCTTGCTTTTTATTCAAAGATCCATCGGGAATCACTCCATAAGGTACTTTATCACAATTTTCAGATTCACGAATTTCAAGCAAAACTTCATAAAGATAATCTTGTGCACAAAACTCACTAGCAATTGGTTCATTATAATTGGATCTCTTAAAAAGAGTAGCAAGCGGATGAGGATCTGTAGATCTTAGGTTCTCTGTTTAGTAATAAATAAACAATTATTCCAACCAAACTAGCAAATGAGCCAAGTAAGACATCAAAGCAAATGGAAAGACGAATAGAAGAAGGGTGAATAAAACAACAAGGGTGAAGTGGGGGAGAGGAAAACGAGAGGCAAATTGCAAATAATGTAATGCGGGAGATAAGGGTTTGTGATGGGTACTTGGTATGTTGACTTTTGCGTAGACTCCCCGGCAACGGCGCCAGAAATCGTTCTTGCTACCTCTTGAGCACTACGTTGGTTTTCCCTTGAAGAGGAAAGGGTGATGCAGCAAAGTAGTGTAAGTATTTCCATCAGTTTTTGAGAAACAAGGTATCAATCCAGTAGGAGGCCACGCACGAGTCCCTCGCACCTACACAAACAAATAAAATCCTTGCAACCAACGCAATAAAGGGGTTGTCAATACCTTCATGGTCATTTGCGAAAGTGAGATCTGATAGATATGATAAGATAATATTTTTGGTATTTTTATGATAAAGATGCAAAGTAAATAAAGCAAAAGAAAAATGGCAAAAGAAATAGCTTGTTGACGGAAGATTAATATGATGGAAAATAGACTCGGGGACCATAGGTTTCACTAGTGGCTTCTCTCAAGAGCGTAAGTATTTACGATGGGTGAACAAATTACTGTTGAGCAATTGACAGAATTGAGCATAGTTATGAGAATATCTAGGTATGATCATGTATATAGGCATCACGTCCGAAACAAGTAGACCGACTCCTGCCTGCATCTACTACTATTGCTCCACACATCGACCGCTATCCAGCATGCATCTAGAGTATTAAGTTCAAGAGAACAGAGTAACGCTTTAAGTAAGATGACATGATGTAGAGGGATAAACTCATGCAATATGATATAAACCCCATCTTGTTATCCTCGATGGCAACAATACAATACATGCCTTGCTGCCCCTACTGTCACTGGGAAAGGACACCGCAAGATTGAACCCAAAGCTAAGCACTTCTCCCATTGCAAGAAAGATCAATCTAGTAGGCCAAACCAAACTGATAATTCGAAGAGACTTGCAAAGATAACCAATCATACATAAAAGAATTCAGAGAAGATTCAAATATTGTTCACAGATAAACTTGATCATAAACCCACAATTCATCGGTCTCAACAAACACACCGCAAAAGAAGATTATAACGAATAGATCTCCACAAGAGAGGGGGAGAACATTGTATTGAGATCCAAAAAGAGAGAAGAAGCCATCTAGCTAATAACTATGGACTCGAAGGTCTGAAGTAAACTACTCACACATCATTGGAGAGGCTATGGTGTTGATGTAGAAGCCCTCCATGATCGATGCCCCCTCTGGTGGAGCTCCGCAAAAGGCCCCAAGATGGGATCTCATGGGTACAGAAGGTTGCGGCGGTGAAATTAGGTTTTTGGCTCCGTATCTGGTAGTCCGGGGGTACGTAGGTATATATAGGAGGAAGGAGTACGTCGGTGGAGCAACATGGGCCCCACGAGGGTGGAGGGCGCGCCCCCCTACCTCATTTTTCCTGGTTGCTTTCTTGACGTAGGGTCCAAGTCCTCTGGGTCACGTTATTTCTGAAAATCACGTTCCCGAAGGTTTCATTCTGTTTGGACTCTGTCGGTGTCAAAACCGGCGGATCTCGGGTAGGGGGTCCCGAACTGTGCGTCTAAGGCAGATGGTAACAGGAGGCGGGGGACAAGATGTTTACCCAGGTTCAGGCCCTCTTGATGGAGGTAATACCCTACTTCCTGCTTAATTGTTCTTGATGATATAAGTATTACAAGAGTTGATCTGGTTAACTCTAGAAGCTAGCCTATGGTATGATTGTCTGTTGTCCTACGGACTAAACCCTCCGGTTTGTATAGACACCGGAGGGGGCTAGGGTTACACAAGGTTGGTTACAATGGAGGAGATCTACATATCCGCATTGCCTAGCTTGCCTTCCACGCCAAGGAGAGTCCCATCCGGACACGAGGCGATGTTTTCAATCTTGTATCTTCATACTCCAACAGTCCGGCCAAAGGATATAGTCCGGCTGTCCGGAGACCCCCTAATCCAGGACTCCCTCAGTAGCCCCTGAACCAAGCTTCAATGACGACGAGTTCGGGGCACAATATTGTCTTCGGCATTGCAAGGCGGGTTCTTCCTCCGAATACCCCATAGAAGATCTTGAGCACAAGGATAGTGTCCAGTTCTGCAAAATAAGTTCCATATACCATCATAGAGAGAATAATATTTTCACAAATCTAATCTGCTGACACGTTTAGCAACATCACATCATGTCATGGCTTGGTCATTATTCGAACCGTTTTCCTCAACCAGTACCGCACATATCGTGAGGCAGTTTTCGTGACACGTCTAGTCAAAGCAGAGATCGTGTCCCCTTATCACGGGATTCTCATCAATACGGGTATGGGTAACCCAACCGCGCCATCAATTACGGCGCTCGGGGAGTAAGCGAGTTTAACAGGTAAGTGGGGAGGCGCCTCGCCTCCTCCGCCCTTATAAAGGGACAAAGATTCACCATTTTTACCCACGCACTCGAGCTCCAGTGCCCAAGTTCACGTCTTTCTCCTCAAAACCACTCCAATCATGTTCGGAGCGGGAGGCAAGTGGATGGCCTCCTTCGTCACGGCGGAGGACATCACAAAGCTACGGGCAGCCGGATATCTGGCCGCGGACATCGCGCACCGGCTGCCAGCTGCGGGGCAGATCATCCCTACGCCCGAACCCCATGAGAGGGTAGTTTTCCTTACCCACTTTGTCCGCGGACTAGGATTTCCTCTCCACCCGTTTATCCGTGGGCTCATGTTCTACTACGGGCTGGATTTTCATGATCTGGCCCCCAATTTCATCCTCAACATCTCGGCGTTTATCTTCGTGTGCGAGGCCTTCCTCCGCATCAGGCCCCACTCGGCCTGTGGCTAAAAACCTTCAATGTCAAACCGAAGGTGGTGGTAGGCTAGCAAGCAGAGCGCGGAGGCGCCATGGTGGGCAAAATGCCCAACATCACCTGGCTAGAAGGCTCCTATGTGGAGACCATAAAGGGGTGGCAATCGGGGTGGTTCTACATCACCGAGCCGCGCGACACCAACTACGTGGCGGCCCCCAAATTTCGATCCGAAATCCCCACGCGGCTCACTTCATGGAAAGAGAAGGGCCTGTCCTGGGGTTCTTCGGTAGAGCTGACCGGACTCCAGACCTGCATCAGGAACATGATGAGCAAGAAAGGGCATTCAATTAGTGGGAGTTCGACCCGGCCCAGCACCAAATGCTGCAAGAGCTCTTCAACACGACGCACGAGGATGTCTGGAAGGTGCTGTTCAAAGGCGCCGAGGTGCCTCCTTCCCTCTCCAAGGACCGCGGACTCAGCGCAGAGCGCCACGCTAATCCGGTAAGTTTTCATACCTCGCAGGGTATTTATTTGCCCTGGTTAAATGATGTGCGGGATCTAAGCTTTCTTGCCATTAACAGGACTGGATAAAGACAATGGAGCAGCTTGATTTCCCAGCTCCTCCGGCACCTTACGAGGTGCCGACGAAGAAGACCAAGAAGAAGGCCACGGGGACCCGAAAGGGTCTCCGGTGCAAGGTTGTATTGGACTCATCCGACGATGACCCCGACGCGCCCTCCTCCCATAAAAATGAGGAGGAGGAGGAAAGTTCTCTCCCCCCGGACGGGGGAGACAAGAAAAGGAAGGCCGACCCAACCGGGGAGGCGGAAGGGTCCAAGAAGGGAAGGACTCGTGCTCCGGACTGTTCCACGACGGCCGCCGACAGCGGCGACGAGTGGCTACCCAGGGTCAAGCCCCTGGCGAAGTCGTAAGTGTCCGGACACCATAGTACTTCATGGTATGTTTTATTGCACTGCTTCTCCTCATGTCAAACATGATTATACAGTTCATCCCGAGCTCATCTCGACGTATCCTCGTCGAGCGGCTCATTGGACTCGTCGGATATGAACAGTGGTTCTCTTCCGACCGCTTCCACCCCTCACCCTACGGACAACGCCGAGGTGTTGTCTCAAAAGGCACCGAGCCAAGGGGAGGTGTTCCTGGAGGCGTCTCGAGGCGACCTCCCTGACCCTGGGTACCAAGGGAGTGAGGCTCCTACGGGCTCCGAGTTCGCCCCCCAGCCGAACACTACGCCGGAACCTTCAATGGTTCCGGACTCCGGTAGGCGGTCCCCCGTTAAGGGGGGTCAACCACCCGTGCCGGTGTCCTCTGTCCATCTAGAGGCACCGGACAACTTGCTGGAAGCACTTCGTAGCGCTTCCATCGACGAAGAGCACCGCACTATCATGAGTGCGGTGATCGAGAAGGTTTAGTCCACCAAAAATGGGCTGACCGAAGCTTGCGCCAGCCTCCTAACAGGCTTTGAGGTAAGCAATCAAAAAATATAAAAGAAAATATTACCGCATAGATAGTAGCCCCTGATGCTCTGTTCGGTGTTCGAGAAGAAAGACCGAATAGAGGATCAAATGATGAGTCGGGAGTCTAATAAGAATATGTCTAAGTGTATGTGCAGGCTTCCCTGTTGGCTGCTGCCGCGCGTACTGCGGAGGTCTCTACACTGAAGCGGGACCTGGAGCGATCCAAGAACGAGCTTGGTCTTATCAAGAGACAGCTCGAGGAGAGAAAAGGTAAGAAATACCTTGTCTACGCTTTTGAAAAGAAGTTCGGTTGTAAAATAATAGGATCACCATGAATTTATCAGGGGCCACGACTAAGGTGGCCACCCTGAAGAAGGCGTTGTTCGAGGTCGAAGACAAAACGGCCAAGGAACGCATCGAGCGGGAGAAGCAAGAAGCCCGAGTGGGCGAGGTGCAGCAATAGCTCGAGGCTCTTGCCAAAAAACACGAGTCCTTGGAGCTCGACTCTAAGACGCGAGAGTCTGAGCTCGCACAGGCGCTTGAAAGTGCCTGGAGCACCAAGGCTGAAGCCCACAAGGCCCTCCAGGAAATTGATGCGGTGAAGAAGATAGCAGAGGGTAAGGCATTCATTATGCAAAGCAAGCATGTGAAGGAAGCCTTCCTCTTTCTTACCCGAGTTCAGAGCTCTCCAGGAGCGTTCGCAGATCTTCCCCACAGTGTACTGGATGCCGCGGAGTTTTACCGAGCTGAGGAGGGGAGCTCGACGGAGAAGTTGTTCTGGTCTTAGTATACTAGGACCGAACACCAGATGCCCTTGAGCGACCAGCTGAAGCAATTGGTCGAGCTTCACAAGGCGGCCGAACAGGCGATGAGGGGCCTTATAGTCCGAATGTGGCCTGGCGAGCCCCAGTACGGCAGCTACTTCGGTCTGGTGAGGCAGTTTGTGGAGGCCTGCCCATGGCTTGAAGTCATAAAGCGGTCAGCCTGCATCGAGGGTGCATGCAGGGCTTTTGCCCGGGCGAAGGTGAAGTGGGCGAAGCTGGACGCCGTGAAGCTGGTGAAGGAGGGGCCGCCGGAGAGCAAGGAGCATCGCCACCCCGAGATGTACTATGAGAGTGTCCTGAAGGGTTCCCGCCTTGTGGCGGTTGAATGTGCCAGGGATGTAATTTTTGAATGATCACGCTCATGTGGTCCTATAATGTGAAACAAGTTCATATGCGCTATGCAACGCTTTTTGTGTTTTAAAATATTACCTTTTGTGCGGCCGTTTATAATATCTGAGAGTTGGCTAGTCGTTGGCTTCTGCCCCCATGTAACTAGTACTGGGGTGTTCGGGATAAACCTGAGCACTCTTTACCCCAATTTTGGGTCCTTCAAGGGAGGTGTTCAGCGCAACGAACTAGGCAATCGGACTATAAGGCTTTATCACTCTCACTTAGCCATAGAAGTCTACAATTTTAAACTCTGGCGAAGCCCCTAGTGTTCGGAAGGCCGAATTTGGGGCACTATACTCGCCTATGCCGGAAAAGGCCGGCTCCTCGCCCAAAGCGGAAAAAGTCTTTATGGACTTGAGACCTCTCAAACAACGACCAGTCTCTCGCCTTATCATGATAGTCAGTTTTCGGCTTTCTCTACTGAGGCGCTCGTCCGGAAGAACCAGGACGCAATCACAGTAGTTCTCGCACTGCTACCTTAGCCGATATAGCGGAACGTAAGGTACCAAAGCATGGGAGCCGGGCATACCCAACATTTGACCAAGGACATGATTCGGAGCTGATGCATATAATGCTATAAGTTTGGGGTGCCGCATTGTTGAAAGTGTTCGGACTTCTTGCGCCGTATTATGGGGTAAACGAAAGCCCCTGGCGTACTGACCGTACCCGAACATACGGGTGCGGATTGTCGTGAATGGACATATAAGAGAGAAAAAAAGATAAAAAACTGCAATAATAGACTAATGATATGCATTGTTATTTAAAGAATACGTTGAAGCGTACTGGTACAAGTAGTGCAATAAGCAGAAAGTAGGACAATTCGAAATGTCCTATCCAGGGCAAGCTGCGCGTGGATAGCAAAAAGTGGGTGTATCAATTATTAGAGACCACCTGGGGGTTCCCGTGTTTATCTTAGCTTCTTGCCGCCTTGGTTGTTGCTTCCCGTAATGTGTCTGGCAATCGTACTGCCGGAAAGGGCTTCGAGGGGGTTAGGTCCTGAAAGAGAAAAGAAGTAATAAAGGTATACAACCCCTAGTGCGGTTAATACGCATTGTGGGACGTGCCCTGATCGTGCCCCCGTCTATATCCATGGTATTTTCAGTGTGTAGTTATGTACGCACAGCACGGATTTTGTCGCTTGACTGGGACTGGGACGGGGGCCGAATTGCTAGGCGAGCTCTGAACGTGCCAGGCGATCCTATTGCAGCTTATTCCGGACTCGCTTGAAGGTGTCCGGGGGCTGTGATGCCGAATTAGTGGTTTGCCTTAAAAGGCTGCTTTGTGCTTCTGCTGCAAGGGCCGCAGTGTGCTCTTCCGTGCGGAGCGAGCGTTCTGTGTTTCCATTTACTGTTATGACCCCCCTAGGTCCTGGCATCTTGAGCTTGAGGTATGCGTAATGCGGCACTGCATTAAATTTTGCAAATGTTGTTCGTCCGAGCAGTGCGTGGTAGCCACTGCGAAATGGGATGATATCAAAGATTAACTCCTTGCTTCGGAAGTTGTCCGGTGATCCGAAGACCACTTCCAGTGTTATTGAGCCTGTGCAATGGGCCTCTACACCTGGGATGGCGCCTTTAAAGGTGGTTTTGGTGGGTTTGATCCTCGAGGGATCAATACCCATTTTTCGCATTGTGTCCTGATAGAACAGGTTCAGGCTGCTGCCGCCAAGCATAAGGACTCGAGTAAGGTGAAATCCGTCGATGATGGAGTCTAGGACCAGTGCGGCGGATCCGCCATGACGGATACTAGTAGGATGGTCCCTGTGATCAAAGGTGATCGGGCAAGCAGACCATGGGTTGAACTTTGGGGTGACGGGCTCCATCGTATCGACGTCCCTTAGTGCACACTTCCGCTCCCTCTTGGGAATGTGGGTTGCGTATATCATGTTCACCGTCTTCACTTGTTGGGGGAACCCCTTCTATCCTCCTGTGTTCGGCGGCCTGGGCTCCTCCTCATCATTGCTATGCAGCCCCTTGTCCTTGTTTTTGGTATTTAACTTGCCGGCCTGCTTGAACACCCAGCATTCTCTGTTGGTGTGATTGGCTGGCTTGTCGGGGGTGCCATGGATTTGACACGAGCGATCCAGTATGCGATCCAAACTGGACGGAGCCGGAGTACTTCTTTGAAATGGCTTTTTCCGCTGACCAGATCTAGAGCCTCTGAATCCGGCATTGACTGCCGTATCTTCGGTGTTATCACCATTATTGCGGCGCTTTGGTCTGTTACGATGTTGCCTACCGTTGGCATCTTTGGTATCCAAAGTTCCTGGATTCCTCGATGTGTTGTTGCTGCAAGCTAGCCAGCTATCCTCGCTCGCGCAAAAGCGGGCCATGAGTGTTGTGAGGGCTGCCATAGATTTCGGCTTCTCCTGGCCCAGGTGGCGAGCCAGCCATTCATCATGGATATTATGCTTGAATGTCGCTAGGGCCTCTGCATCCGGACAATCGACAATTTGGCTTTTCTTAGTCAGGCACCGTGTCCAGAATTGTCTGGCCGATTCCCCTGGCTGCTGGGTTATATGGCTCAAGTTATCAGCATCTGGTGGCCGCACATAAGTGCCCTAGAAGTTATCCAGGAATGCGTCTTCCAGATCCTCCCAACTGCCTACGAAGTCTGCTGGCAAGCTGTTCAGCCAATGCCAAGCTGGTCCTTTGAGTTTTAGTGGGAGGTACTTGATGGCATGTAGATCATCACCGCGAGCCATGTGGATGTGAAGGAGAAAATCCTCAATCCATACAGCGGGATCTGTCGTACCATCGTATGATTCGATATTTATGGGTTTGAAACCCTTCGGGAATTCGTGATTCATAACTTCATCAGTGAAGCATAGGGGGTGTGCGGCGCCTCTGTGCCGGGCTATATCCCGATGCAGTTCATATGAGTCTCGTCTGCTGTATTCAGCCCGGCCGGATTTACTCTTGGTGTATCCGACGCGACGATCATCGTCCGTGTTGGCGCGCGTGCCCGTGACCCGTATATTGACCTTGCGATTTTTGCCTTACTGTCCAATACGTCTCGTAGGTCCCCTGTGTTGCCCCGGGCCTTGGTATTTTTGATTGAGTGGCGGTGGGGTGCAGGCTGAACTTCAGGCTGAAATGCCTCTCTGGCTCGGCCACGCAGTGGCCGGTCAGCCGCATCGTACACTGGTGAATGAGATTTCATTGCTTCCTCCTCGAGGTGAGGTAGCAACCTGTGTTTTGGGTAACTCTTGGAGGGGCGCTCGAGTTCGTACTCCTCGGCCGCAAAGACTTTGGTCCATATGTCTGCTAGCAAGTCTTGATCAGCTTGAAGCTGTTGCTGCTTTTTCTTCAGGCTATTTGCCGTGGCCATAAGCCGGCGCTTGAAGCGCTCTTGCTCGACGGGGTCCTCAGGCACGATAAATTCTTCATCGCCGAGGCTCGCCTCATCTTCGAAGAGAGGCATGTAATTGTCCTCCTCCAGTTCTCCATCTGCTGCTCGCTCTAGAGGGCTAGCTTGTTCGTCCTCCGGCTCTGCATCGTGCTGGACGGGATTGTTGTTGTCTTCGACACTATCCGGAGTGTTATTATCTCATGTGCCGGTATCACTACTTTTGCTGTGGCGGGAGTTAGAGCGGCGCCGCTGACGTCGTCGCTTGGGTTGCTTCTTGGAGGGGTCATCCTCCGCTGTCTCGTCGCCATTGCCTTCTTTGGGGGTGTCCACCATGTATATATCATATGTTGAGGTGGCGGACCAGCGACCTGTGGGCGGTGGTTCCTGTTCGTCTCCTGCATCGTCATCCATACCGTCAAAGTCTTCGGAGTCAAAATCGATGTCGGGAGCCTGATTCTAAGTCACACCGATCTAGCATGTAACACCTCATATCACCTTGCGGCCTGACGCACGGTATTCCCACGGGTGTCGCCCTACCATGGCCCGGGACCGTTTGCGCCTTTTGGCTCACGTATATGATAGTATCTCTAGCATCCATATGACAGAGAACCCGGGCCAACATGACTAGTCGTGAACCCTAAGCGGCACTAACCCATGGGAACATGCATACATGAATCAACTTCGAGCATGTCGGTCAGCAGCGTGTGAATCCGGGCTGTAGCACTGGGCTAACAGGACTCCGGTAACCCGGGCTGTAGCAGGCTAGGCAGGACTCCGGATGTCACCGCGTGACATTTCCCCGAAGGGACAGACACAGGAACGAAGTGAAACACATGCCGGCCAGTCAAGTGTCCTGAACAGTAGTGCTGGGCTAGCAGGACTCCGGTGAACCGGGCTGTAGCGGTCTACTATGGCTCAAGGAGACACTAGACTACATTTCCCCATAAGAGAGGCTGACAAGGATAAACAACTGGATTGTCAGATCCCACACATAGCAATACACGTTACACGTACGCATAACATGCAAGTATGTGTTGTACACCATGGCATCACAACATAACGCAAACTCATATAGATAAAGGCCCAGAAGAGCCACATAACATATATACAAATAGGGGTCACATGACCCATCATTCAGAGCATACAAGCAACAAGCGGAAGCATTACATGTCTGAGTACAGACAACTACAAAAGAAAAGGCTGTGAGCCTGACTATCTACAACGTCCGATCAAGATCGTAGCTGAGGTACAAGCTACTTGTCGAAGTCCACGTAAACTAGTAAGACCCAAGTCTCCGCTGCAAAAACATAAATAAAGCAACGTGAGTACAAAGGTACTCAGCAAGACTTACATCAGATCCTATCATACATGCATTTGTATCAAGAAGGTAATGTGGGGTTTAGTTGTAGCAAGCCAGCTTTGACTTAGTGGCTATCCTATACTACAACTGCTGGTAACACTTCTGAGGTGGCGCACACAAGTCCACTAATCACCACATCAATACATCACTATGGATTCATTCGCGTCTCACTACGAGAAGGCCATCCATAGCACTCACACTTATCTTGAGCATTTTAGGGTATCCACTTTAAGTTGTCTATGTACCACATAAGCATCCAAGAAGTCAATAAACGAGGACACGGCTATTCGAATAGATCATGATAACCCTGCAGGGGTGTACTTCTTCACACACGCTCTCACCACTTATCACCATGTACATGTCATGTATCTTGGCAACCTTCAAGCGGAAGCCTGGCGAGGGTGCCGGCCACGACCTGACTAACCACACAAGACTCTAATCCAGGTTTATCGCCTATTCGGGTTCCATCCGCAAGGAGATCCGGCCGGGGTTTCGCTCACGGCCCCAAACGATGTGTACAGGGTTCCCGAGCCCACCATCCGGGTGCCACTCGGTACACCGGGCCACATGTGCCTAGTCCGTCCCAAGCCCACCTGGCCGGGTGCCACTTGGTAGACTACTAACACTACCTACAAACACCAGAAACTATTTGCAACTCCTGGACAAAGATCAAGTTGGTTAATAAGTCGAGAGAGCTTGGAGTGCCCGGACCCCAATGTGTGGTAGTAGCTAGTCATTGGACAACATACACAGAACTCAGTGCTTAAGGACGATTCCAGTGAGACAACCCACCATGTACTCCTACATGGCCTCTCACCGCTACCTTTACCAAAACGTGTTCACACGTTCACTCTCAGCACCAGAACATATCGTAACACTCCAATTCATTCCCAATGAATCAGACCTGACACAACTCTAAGTAATAGCAGGCATGGCATGGTAGGAACACAACATGGCTCAATCAACTCCTACACATGCTAGTGGGTTTCAACTATTTACTGTGGCAATGACAGGTCATGCAAAGGAATGGGTTCAACTACCGCAGCATAAAGTAGCAGTTGAATCATTGTTGTCCTAATGCAATAAAAGAGAGGAGGAGCGAGAGAGTGGGATTGTATCGGAATGGAAAAGGGGGTTTGCTTGCCTGGTAGATCAACAGAGGGGGCACTGGTCCACAAATAGGTACTCTGGAACACTCTCCGAAGCAGAACCTATCGAGAAGGAACGGTGTCGACAGTCAAACACAAGCATATGCAACAATATGATGCATGAATATGGCATGAACATGTGATGTGTTTTGAGCTAATGCATTTAGCATTCAACTGGTTGAAGTCCATTTGAACCAAAGGTTCAAATGCAACTCCAAAATAAGCTCTTATAAATGCCATTCATGTGTTTTCACCTATACAGCAGGTATAACTTGGTTTTTCATGCGTGAAACTGATACAGATAGATAGATTGATTTTTTTTGATAATTTTTCATATATAAATTATTTCAATCTGAGCTACGGTTGAATTTCTGTGATTTTTTTTAAGTTTAGAGCATTTTCTGAAATTTCTTGTTTTAAAATAATTCCAGAAAAAGGATAACTGCATCAGCATGACATCATGCCTGCATCAGCACGCCAGCGGTGCTGACTGGGTCAAACCTGACGTGTGGGGTCCACACGTCAGTGTCACAGTTAGTTAACAGGGGGGGTTATTTCTAATCTAACTTAGATTAGTGGCGCTGGGGCCCACTGTCAGTGTCTCAAGGTTAACTAAGTGGTGATTAGCTTAAGCTAATCACCTGGCAGGTCGGACCCACACGTCAGGCCGGCGAGGTTAACACCCGCGGTGTCCGCGTTACAGGCCACGGGGGCGGCGACTAAGGACACCGAGGCGTAGCCCGGGCTCTCGCGCAGCCAGCGGAGCAGGTAGGGGAAGCTGGGGTGGGCGGAGCTCGCCGGAGCAGAGCTCGCGGCGGCGGCCGGGGCTCGGCTCGAGCGGCGGAGGGGCTAGAGGCGCAGGGAAGCAGAGGAGTAGGGGGAAAACGATGGCGGGGCTCACAGCGGACTTGCAGGGCTGCTTGTTGTGGCCGGGGGACGCGCTGGAGACGACGGAGCGGCGATGGCGATCTACGGCGGCCGGAGGCGAAGACGATGGCGATGGAGGCGCTTAAGGGCTTCCCGCGTCACGTGGCTCGACGGAGAGGTGGACGGCGACGTGGCGGAGCTTCTGAGCTGGTCGGAGAAGCGAGGGGGAGGCGGTGGCTACGGAAACGGTGAACGGCGGCGACAGCAGTGCTCGGGCGGTCGCGCGGGAGAGAACCAGGGGAGGAGGGAGAGCGAGGGAGAGGGAGAGAGGTGCAGGGCATCGTGGCGACGTCCAGGGAGGCCAGAGCGACGAGGAGGGGAAGCAGGAGGTGGCGGGGAGACGTGGCCACGACCGGCTGTGGTGCGGCCACGCAGCAGCTCCTACTGGCAGGAGCTTGAAGAAGCTCCTGGCAGTTGGGCTGGGTCGGCCTGCTGGGCCGCAGGGCCAGGCCAGGCTGCACAGGTGAGTTGGCCCAGGTAAGTATTTCCCTTACTTTTGTTTTCTGTTTTCTATTTTCTGACATTTGTTTTGATTTAGTAAAAATACTAAATCATTTTATTTACTTCTGTCAATTTTTGCAGGGACCTAAGGGATTATTCCAAAGCCCCTCACCAAAATTCAGAATTTTTGGACATATATAAAATATATAACATATATATCCAATGCAAATAAATATTGGATTAATTCCAAATGCCCAAAATAAATACTTATGAGATCCTAAAAATATTGGTTTGATTTTTATTTCTGTCCAATATTTTCAGAGAGCAACATGAACATTTTCTTGGACCTTTTTGGAGCAATTTTTAACTGGGTTATAACCAGAAATGATTCTGAGGGTTTCAGAAATCCCCATTTCAAATTTAAATGGAATTTAACATGATGCACACATGACTAGCTAGCCTTGAGCATACCAGAACTAGGGATGTGACAACTCGCCCCCACTTGAAAGAATCTCGTCCCGAGATTCAGGGGTCGATGGAAAGAAGGTGGGGTACTCTAGTCGAAGACGATCTTTAGGTAGCTTCTCTCTCGGAATGATGAGACCACTGAACTTTGAGAAACTTGATGTTCTGACATCGAGTAACACGCTCTGCTTGATCAAGAATGCGAACAGGATACTCTCGGTATGTGAGGTTATCTTGGAGATCAAGCGTTTCGTGGTCCACTCCATGGATGGGATCCGAGAAGCAATGCCTGAGTTGAGAGACGTGGAAGACATCATGAACTCGAGAAAGGTGTGGGGGTAGTTCCAACTGGTAGGCAACCTCTCCTCGTTTAGCGATAATGTGAAAAGGACCAATGTAACGAGGAGCCAACTTGCCCTTGATACCGAAACGATGGGTACCCTTCAAAGGGGTAACCCGAAGGTAAGCCTTGTCGCCAACTTCATAAGCCACTTCCTTATGACGACGGTCATGCTGGCTCTTTTGACGAGATTGGGCTGTTTTCAAATTCTCACGAATGATGCGAACTTGCTCTTCTGCCTCCTGGATCATGTCCGGTCCAAAGAATTGTCTTTCACCTGTTTCTGACCAGTTCAAAGGTGTTCGACATCTTCGTCCATACAGAATCTCAAAAGTAGCTTTCTTGAGACTGGATTGGTAGCTATTGTTATAAGCAAACTCGGCGAAAGGAAGGCACTTCTCCCAGTCCATACCGAATGAGATAATGCAAGCTCTAAGCATGTCTTCGAGAATTTGATTAACCCGTTCCACCTGACCACTCGACTGAGGGTGGAAAGCGGTACTGAAGGAAAGATGGGTGCCCATGGCAGTTTGGAAACTCTCCCAGAAATGAGAAGTTAAAAGACTACCACGGTCTGAATTGATCTCTAGTGGAACACCATGAAGTGACACTATTCGAGAAATGTATAAGTCAGCAAGCTGACTAGCAGTGATATTCTCTCGAACAGGTAGGAAGTGAGCCACTTTGGAAAGACAATCAATGACTACAAATATAGTATTATTCCCTCTCTTGGTCCTGGGAAAACCGGTGATGAAGTCCATACCAACCTTATCCCATTTCCACTCAGGAATAGCTAAAGGCTGAAGGGTGCCAGCAGGCCTTTGATGCTCTGCCTTAACACGACGACAAACATCACAATTAGCAATGAACTGAGCGATTTCTCTCTTCATCCTAGTCCACCAGAACCTCTGGCGTAGGTCCTGATACATCTTAGTACTACCGGGATGAATCGTGAGAGGAGATTCATGGGCCTCCTTAAGGATCAGTTGTCGTAGACGTTGATTCTTGGGAACCACCAAGCGATTCTCAAAGAAAACAACACCTCGATCATCTATAGAGAAACTACCACCAACTCCCTTGTTAATGTTTCTCTTGATCCGGGAAATTCCCGTATCCTGCTTCTGACCAGAGATCATTTGATCCACAAGAGTAGGTTTCGCCACCAAGGTAGAAAGGAATCCGCGAGGAGCAATGTGAAGATTAAGCTTACAGAATTCCTCATGGAGAAGTGGTTGGCCATGCTGCAACATAAGATTGTTGCAATAGGACTTACGACTTAGCGCATCAGCCATGACATTTCCCTTGCCTGGGGTGTAGGTAATCCCTAAGTCGTAATCTGAGATCAACTCCAACCAACGTCTTTGCCTAAGGTTCAAATCTAGTTGGGTGAAAATATACTTGAGACTCTGGTGGTCGGTGTAAATCTTGCAACGTTTACCGAGAAGGTAATGTCGCCATGTCTTAAGTGCATAGACTACGGCTGCAAGCTCTAGATCATGTGTAGGATAATTCTCCTCATGTGGATGCAACTGTCGAGATGCATAGGCAATCACATGACGATCCTGCATCAGAATGCAACCTAATCCCTGTTGTGAGGCGTCGCAGTAGATAACAAAGTCTTTAGTGAAATCCGGTGGCACAAGTATGGGAGCAGAAGTCAGGCGTCTTTTCAGTTCCTGAAAACTGTACTCACACTGTGGGGACCACTCAAACTTTTTATCTTTCTTGAGAAGTTCCGTGAGAGGTTTGGCCACTTTGGAGAAGTTCTCAACGAAGCGGCGATAATAACTGGCTAGACCAAGGAAACTCCTAACTTGTTTAACTGTTTCAGGTGGAGTCCAATCAAGAACGGCTTGAACTCTCTCGGGATTGACAGCAATGCCCTTACCAGAGATCACGTGGCCTAGGTAGGTCACTTCTGGCAACCAAAATTCGCACTTGGAGAACTTGGCATAAAGGCGATGCTCTCTGAGTTTTTCTAACACGAGTCTAAGATGTTCGGCATGCTCTTCCTTGTTCTTCGAGTAAATAAGGATATCATCGAGGTAAACCACGATGAACTTATCTAAGTACTCCATGAAGATCGAGTTCATCAAACGGGAGAAGGTAGCTGGAGCATTGGTTAGACCAAAGGACATGACGGTGTACTCGTACTGGCCATAACGAGTGACGAAAGCCGTCTTAGGAATGTCCCCATTTCTGATCTTGATTTGGTGGTAGCCTAACCTCAAATCCATCTTGGAAAAGACTGAGGATCCAGCGAGCTGATCATACAGGTCGTTGATCCTGGGGAGCGGATACTTGTTCTTTATCTTGACCAAATTAACGGGACGATAATCTACAACCATCCGGTCCGTACCATCCTTCTTCTTGACGAAGAGGATGGGGCAAGCCCAGGGAGAAGAACTAGGACGGATGAAACCCTTTTGCAAGGATTCATCGAGTTGTTTCTTAAGCTCGGCTAGCTCTAAGGGTGCCATCTTGTAAGGTCTCCTAGAAATTGGGGCGGTTCCTGGGATAAGATCTATGACGAACTCTACATCCCTGTCAGGTGGAATACCTGGCAGTTCTTCTGGAAAGACATCCGGAAAGTCACGTACTACTGGGATATCCTCAAGGTCTGGAAGAGGGCTGGCATTAAGAGAATAAAGTTGACGCTTTGCAATTCTGGTGGAGACAGTGACTATCTTGCCAGAGGGGTGTGTAAGCTGAACAGACCTAGTGTAACAATCAATCTTGGCATAATGAGCTTTCATCCAGTCCATACCCAAGATGATGTTAATATCTGTAGACTTGAGGGCTATGAGTGGCACAAGGAATACGAGTCTGTCGACAAGGATTTCATTACCATGGCTTATTCTGGTAGTTTGCCATCTAGACCCCGGAGTTTGGATTTCAAGTGGAGTTGGCATATCACAAAATGACATGTCGTGCAAACGAGCATAGCCTTCAGAGATGAAGGAGTGAGATGCTCCGGTATCGAACAAAACCGAAGCTGGATGATAGTTGACAAGGAGTGTACCAAGAACAACATCCGGATCATCATGAGCGTCTTTAGCTGAGACGTGATGCACACGTCCATGTTCAGTGGGAGCTGACTTGACACTGATCAGCTTGCGTGATGGCTTATCACAACCAAAAGACTTCTCGGGCGGGGGTGGAGCATAGCTGGCTTGAGAGCAGTCACGTGCATAGTGTCCTGGCTCTCCGCATGTGAAGCAAGTCCCTGAAGTAGGACGTGGACCCGCATTGACAAGCGGTCTACCAATAAGCCTGGGTGGAGCATACTGCTGAACTGGGTGAGGTGCCACACAAGAAGGCCTCGGTGTATAACCGGGTGGAAGAGCGGAGTTCGGAACCCAAATCCGGTGCTTCTGAGAACTAGAACCGAAGGAAGAAACCAAATCACGGGTGTGCTTACAAGACTCCTCGTAGGTGAGCTGAGCTATCTCCGCATTAATGGCCTTATTCACAAGAGCCCGGAATGTATTGCAATGGTGCAAGTGGAGATCACGACGCAACTTGGGGTTGAGACCCTTCTGGAACCTAGTCTGCTTCTTGGCGTCCGTGGACACTTCTTCTGCAGCATAGCGGGCGAGGTTCTCAAACTCTCTACTGTAAGCATCAACAGCCATCTTACCCTGTGTGAAACTACAGAACTCTTCTCTCTTGCGATCGATGAGGGCTTCAGGAATGTGATGCTCGCGAAAAGCCTCAGTGAAATCTCTCCAGGTAGGAATCTGGCCAGCTGGGAGCATACCCTCATAGTTCTGCCACCAAAGACTAGCAGGACCTTCTAGGTGATATGCATCATAGATGACCTTGTCACCTTCAGCTATGTTCGCAGAACGCAGCTTCTGAGTGATACTATGAAGCCAGTCATCTGCATCGAGTGGCTCAATGGAATGATGGAAGGTGGGTGGTTTCAGACCAATGAAATCATGGGTGGTCGCTGACTCTTTGCACCGATGTGCGGTGTTATCCTCGATACGTGCCAACAAGCGGTTAGACTCACGCTTGTTCCTCTCCATCTCTAACATGAACTCTGCCAATGAAGGTTGGTCGGGAGGATCCTCCTCATCCCTACCACCTCCGTGGTTCAGGAAACGAGCAACAGAACTTCGGTTAACTGACGACATCCTGAGAAGCGGAACCAAGGACGAGGTCAACAACAACTATAGGATGCAACATGTAGCACAAGGAAATTTAGTATCTCTCAAACTCCTAGGACAATTCCGGCAGCATAACGGCAGTAAAATGCTCAGAATGAGACATTCTGCAAAAGACGGGGTAGCACCATACTCAACATCATCACTCAAGGTTCTGAGATATTACTAAACAGGCTACACCAGAGGTACTCAAACTGGGCAATGACTCTGATCAACCAATCCGAAGAGACTATGGAGTAGTAACACGTGATCCTGATAGACAGAAGAGGAAGCCTAGTTCCTTAACCCCGTAGGAAAGATAGGATGACTCAGATCAGAAGGGCATGAGGTAAAAGGAGTAAAAAGAGCCTTACGTTCCCTTCCACAATCAATTCCCTTACATAACTAAAGAATTTCTAGACTCAACTTTGACCAGGTTGGCTTGGAGATCCTACATGCAGTCAGGCTCTGATACCAAAGCTGTCGGGACCCCGATTCTAAGTCACACCGATCTAGCATGTAACACCTCATATCACCTTGCGGCCTCACACACGGTATTCCCACGGGTGTCGCCCTACCATGGTCCGGGACCGTTTGCGCCTTTTGGCTCACGTATATGATAGTATCGCTAGCATCCATATGACAGAGAACCCGGGCCGACATGACTAGTCGTGAACCCTAAGCGGCACTAACCCATGGGAACAGGCATACATGAATCAACTTCGAGCATGTCGGTCAGCAGCGTGTGAATCCGGGCTGTAGCACTAGGCTAACAGGACTCTGGTAACCCGGGCTATAGCAGGCTAGGCAGGACTCCGGATGTCACCGCATGACATTTCCCCGAAGGGACAGACACAGGAACAAAGTGAAACACATGCCGGCCAGTCAAGTGTCCTGAACAGTAGTGCTGGGCTAGCAGGACTCCGGTGAACCGGGCTGTAGCGGACTACTATGGCTCAAGGAGACACTAGACTACATTTCCCCATAAGAGAGGCTGACAAGGATAAACAACTAGATTGTCAGATCCCACACATAGCAATACACGTTACACGTACGCATAACATGCAAGTATGTGTTGTACAACATGGCATCACAACATAACGCAAACTCATATAGATAAAGGCCCAGAAGAGCCACATAACATATATACAAACAGGGGTCACATGACCCATCATTCAGAGCATACAAGCAACAAGCGAAAGCATTACATGTCTGAGTACAGACAACTACAAAAGAAAAGGCTGTGAGCCTGACTATCTACAACGTCCGATCAAGATCGTAGCTGAGGTACAAGCTACTTGTTGAAGTCCACGTAAACTAGTAAGACCCAAGTCTCTGCTGCAAAAACATAAATAAAGCAACGTGAGTACAAAGGTACTCAGCAAGACTTACATCAGATCCTATCATACATGCATTTGTATCAAGAAGGTAATGTGGGGTTTAGTTGCAGCAAGCCAGCTTTGACTCAGTGGCTATCCTGTACTACGACTGCTGGTAACTCTTTTGAGGTGGCGCACATGATTCCACTAATCACCACATCAATACACCACTATGGATTCATTCTCGTCTCACTACGAGAACGCCATCCATAGCACTCACACTTATCTTGAGCATTTTAGGGTATCCACTTTAAGTTGTCTATGTACCACATAAGCATCCAAGAAGTCCATAACCGAGGACACGGCTATTCGAATAGATCATGATAACCCTGCAGGGGTGTACTTCTTCACACACACTCTCACCACTTATCACCATGTACACGTCATGTATCTCGGCAACCTTCAAGCGGAAGCCTGGCGAGGGTGTCGGCCACGACCTGACTAACCACACAAGACTCTAATCCAGGTTTATCGCCTATTCGGGTGCCATCCGCAAGGAGATCCGGCCGGGGTTTCGCTCACGGCCCCAAACAATGTGTACAGGGTTCCCGAGCCCACCATCCGGGTGCCACTCGGTACACAGGGCCACGTGTGCCTAGTCTGTCCCAAGCGCACCTGGCCGGGTGCCACTTGGTAGACTACTAGCACTACTTACAAACACTAGAAACTATTTGCAACTCCTGGACAGAGATCAAGTTGGTTAATAAGTCGAGAGAGCTTGGAGTGCCCGGAGCCCAATGTGTGGTAGTAGCTAGTCATTGGACAACATACACAGAACTCAGTGCTTAAGGACGGTTCCAGTGAGACAACCCACCATGTACTCCTACATGGCCTCTCACCGCTATGGAGGCGCTTGAGGGCTTCCCGCGTCACGTGGCTCGAGGAGAGGTGGACGGCGACGTGGCGGAGCTTCTGAGCTGGTCGGAGAAGCGAGGGGGAGGCGGTGGCTATGGAAACGGCAAACGGCGGTGACGGCAGTGCTCGGGCGGTCGCACGGGAGAGAACCAGGGGAGGAGGGAGAGCGAGGGAGAGGGAGAGAGGTGCGGGGCGTCGTGGCGACGTCCAGGGAGGCCAGAGCGACGAGGAGGGGAAGCAGGAGGTGGCGGGGAGACGTGGCCACGACCAGCTGTGGCGCGGCCACGCAGCAGCTCCTACTGGCAGGAGCTTGAAGAAGCTCCTGGCAGTTGGGCTGGGCCGGCCTGCTGGGCCGCAGGGCCAGGCTAGGCTGCACAGGTGAGTTGGCCCAGGTAAGTATTTCCCTTACTTTTGTTTTCTGTTTTCTATTTTCTGACATTTGTTTTGATTTAGTAAAAGTACTAAATCATTTTATTTACTTCTGTCAATTTTTGCAGGGACCTAAGGGATTATTCCAAAGCCCCTCACCAAAATTCGGAATTTTTGGACATATATAAAATATATAACATATATATCCAATGCAAATAAATATTGGATTAATTCCAAATGCCCAAAATAAATACTTATGAGATCCTAAAAATATTGGTTTGATTTTTATCTCTGTCCAATATTTTTAGAGAGCAACATGAACATTTTCTTGGACCTTTTTGGAGCAATTTTTAACTGGGTTATAACCAGAAATGATTCTGAGGGTTTCACAAATCCCCATTTCAAATTTAAATGGAATTTAACATGATGCACACATGACTAGCTAGCCTTGAGCATACCAGAACTAGGGATGTGACAATTGAGCATGTCGGTTAAATCGTCGACAGTGGCTACTAAGTGGGTGGTGGATGGGCAGCGAATTTCTTCGTCGTCCGCATCCCATTCTAGCCGGACATAGTTCAGCCAAGGTTCTCCTGATAGGGAGCGAGACCTTAATTAAGTTAGCACATCGTCGAAAGGTGAGTGCTGAAAGATATCCGCGGAGGTGAACTCCATGATCGGCGCCCAGTCTGGTTCGACGGGCACGGATGTAAGTGGCTCGGAGTCCGTGGCCGTGGATGAATCCAGTGGTTCGGTGACACGGATCCCGTAAGGGGCGAAGTCAGCATTCAGCTCTATCACCGCTGAGAGCACAGCCTCCGTGGCGGGGTCTATCCCTCCGCTCTCGGATGGCGCGATTTTCTCCGGATTGACGGCTGGAGTAGTTGCAGATGCGATCTCCCAAATACTGTCCGACGGCAGAGTTATGTCATGCTCGTCGTGACTGTGCGGCACACCTGGCATGGGCTCGAATCCATCGAAGATCAAGTCTCCTCGGATATCGGTCGTGTAGCTCAAGTTTCCGAACCTAACCTGATGGCGAGGGGCGTAGCTCTCGATCTGCTCGAGATGGCCAAGCGAATTGGCCCGCAGTGCGAAGCCACCGAATACAAAGATCTGTCCGGGGAGGAAAACCTCACCCTAGACCGCATCACTACCGATGATTGAAGGAGCCATCAAGCCTTATGGTGACGACACAGTGGAACTCTCAATGAAAGCACCAATGTCAGTGTCAAAACCGGTGGATCTCGGGTAGGGGGTCCCGAACTGTGCATTTAAGGCGGATGGTAACAGGAGGCGGGGGATAAGATGTTTACCCAGGTTCGGGCCCTCTTGATGGAGGTAATACCCTACTTCCTGCTTGATTGTTCTTGATGATATGAGTATTACAAGAGTTGATCTACCACGAGATCGTAGAGGCTAACCCTAGAAGCTAGCCTATGGTATGATTGTATGTTGCCCTACGGACTAAACCCTCCAGTTTATATAAACACCGGAGGGGGCTAGGGTTACACAAGGTCGGTTACAAGGGAGGAGATTTACATATCCGCATTGCCTAGCTTGCCTTCCACGCCAAGAAGAGTCCCATCCGGACACAGGACGAAGTCATCAATCTTGTATCTTCATAGTCCAACAGTCCGACCAAAGGATATAGTCCGGCTGTCCGGAGACCCCCTAATCCAGGACTCCCTCAGACTCCGTTTGATATTCTTTTTCTGTGAAACTCTGAAATAGGCAAAAAACAACAATTCTGGGTTGGGCCTCAAGTTAGTAGGTTAGTCCCAAAAATAATATAAAAGTGTATAATAAAGCCCAATAATGTCCAAAACAGAATATAATATAGCATGGAACAATCAAAAATTATAGATACGTTGGAGACGTATCAGCATCCGCAGGCTCCTCCCGCTTCATCTCGATCTTCATCAACCACGCATCTTCTTCAATGATGTTGGAGGAGCATGATACGTCTCCATTGCATCTACTTTTCCAAACACTTTTGACCTTGTTTTGGACTCTAACTTGCATGATTCAAATGGAACTAACCCATACTGACGATGTTTTTAGCAGAATTGCCATGGTGTTATTTTTGTGCAGAAATAAAAGTTCTTGGAATGACCTAAAACTTCATGGAGAAATTTTTTGGAATTTATAAAAAATACTGGCGAAAGAATCAACACCAGGGGCCCCACACCCTGTCCACGAGGGTGGGGGCGCACCCACCCCCCTAGGGCGCGCCCCCCTGTCTCGTGGGCCCCCTAAGGCTCCACCGACCTCAACTCCAACTCTATATATTCACGTTCGGGGAGGAAAAAAGAAAGGAGAAGGATTCATCACGTTTTAAGATACGGAGCCGCTGCCAAGCCCTAATCTCTCTCGGGAGGGCTGATCTGGAGTCCGTTCGGGGCTCCGGAGAGGGGAATCCGTTGCCATCGTCATCATCAACCTTCCTCCATCACCAATTTCATGATGCTCACCGCCGTGCATGAGTAATTTCATCGTAGGCTTCTTGGACAGTGATCGGTTGGATGAGATTTATCATGTAATCGAGTTAGTTTTGTTAGGGTTTGATCTCTAGTGTCCACTATGTTCTGAGATTGATGTTGCTATGACTTTGCTATGCTTAATGCTTGTCACTAGGGCCCGAGTGATTTCAGATCTGAACCTATTATGTTTTCATGAATGTATGTGAGTTCTTGATCCTATTTTGCAAGTCAATAGTCACCTACTATGTGTTATGATCCGTTAACCCCGAAGTGACAATAATGGGGACCACTCCCGGTGATGACTATAGTTTGAGGGGTTCATGTATTCGCTAAGTGTTAATGCTTTGTTCCAGTACTCTATAAAAAGGAGGCCTTAATATCCCTTAGTTTCCAATAGGACCCCGTCGCCACGGGAGGGTAGGACAAAAGATGTCATGCAAGTTCTTTTCCATAAGCACATATGACTATATTTGGAATACATGCCTACATTACATTGATGAACTGGAGCTAGTTCTGTGTCACCCTATGTTATAACTGTTGCATGAGGAATCACATCCGACATAATTATCCATCACTGATCCATTCTCTACGAGCTTTGCACATATTGATCTTTTCTTAGTTACTTTTCCATTGCCACTTTTACAATCACTACAAAAAGTATTACTATCACCTTTGCCACCATTACCGTTACTTCCATATTACTTTGCTACTAAATACTTTGCTGCAGATATTAAGTCTTTCAGGTGCGGTTGAATTGACAACTCAATTGTTAATACTTGAGAATATTCTTTGGCTCCCCTTGTGTCGAATCAATAAATTTGGCTTGAATACTCTACCCTCGAAAACTGTTGTGATCCCCTATACTTGTGGGTTATCAAGACTATTTTCTGGCGTCGTTGCTGGGGAGCATAGCTCTATTCTTTGAGTCACTTGGGATTTATATCTGTTGATCACTATGAGGAACTTAAAATATGAAAGAACCAAGATTTTCCCTCAACTACGAGGGGAGGTAAGGAACTGCCATTTAGCTCTGCACTTGATGCACCTTCTGTTTTGAGTAAACTTGCGACACCTACTCCTGCTATTCATTCTGTTATGTTGCATGTTATTGATGATGCCACTTCTGCTTTGCATGATACTTATGATGAAACTACTTCTATGCTTGATAATACTGTGCCATTAGGTGAATTTCTTGATGAACAACTTGCTAGGGTTAGAGAGAATGAAATTATTGAAACTGATAATATTGATGAAAGTGATGATGAAGATTATCTCCCTAGATATGAATTGCGTGTTGTGCCTGAGGGTTATGTTATGGATGAAGAAAGTGCTAGATACTTTTTAGCTTGCAATGATAGATATGATCTTAAGAAACTGTTAGCTAAGCTAAAAGAAAAGTCTTTGAATGCTAGAATGAAATATGACCCTGCTTTTGCTACTTCACCTATCTGTATTTCTGATAAGGATTATGATTTTTCTGTCGACCCTGAGTTAATTACTTTGGTTGAATCTGATCCTTTTTATGGCCATGAATCTGAAACTGTTGTGGCACATCTTACTAAGTTGAATGATATAGCCACCCTGTTCACTAATGAGGAGAAAATTCGATACTACTATATCCTCAAGTTATTTCCGTTCTCATTAAAGGGTGATGCTAAAACATGGTTTAATTCTCTTGATCATGGTTATGTGCGCATTCCCCAGGATATGATTTATTACTTCTTTGCTAAATATTTCCCCGCTCATAAGAAACAAGCTGCCTTAAGGGAAATATATAATTTTGTGCAAATTGAAGAAGAGAGTCTCCCACAAGCTTGGGGGAGGCTTCTCTGATTACTTAATGCTTTGCCTGATCATCCTCTCAAGAAAAATGAAATACTTGATATCTTTTACAATGGACTAACCGATGCTTCCAGAGACCACCTAGATAGTTGTGCTGGTTGTGTTTTCAGGGAAACAACTGTTGATCAAGCTGAATTGCTATTGAATAATGGGCCAATTCCAGTTCCGCCCCTAACTCGAACCCACTACTCAGTTTTGCCCCTAATTTTTAGGTATGCTCAGTTTTGCCCCTCCGCCGTTAGTGTCACTTATAGAAATGCCCTTTTACGCCGTTACCGTCCGGTTAAAGGACTTTGACCACCCAGAAAAAAATAGCAAAAAAAATCAAAAAAATCTGAAATTTTGTGGGATCGAAGATAGTCATGTCTGCAAGGCGCGTGCAAATTTATGTGCCGTTCGGACACCCTGAGAGCTCGTGGCAAAGGAAATCATAAATTTTGTACGCATGTGAATAGTAAATTCGAAAAAATAGAAAAAAAAATCGAAAAAATATGAAATTTTGGGGAACTGAAGATACTTAGGTGCACAAGATGTGTGCACATTTTTGTTGTGTTTGGACATCGTATGAGCCCGTACGAGCTCGTAGGAGCTAAACTTTATTTTTTTCTCCACGAGCTCCTACGATGTCCAAACACAACAAAAATGTGCACACATCTTGTGCACTTAAGTATCTTCAGTTTCCCAAAATTTCATATTTTTTTGAATTTTTTTTCTACTTTTTCGAATTTATTGTTCACATGCGTACAAAATTTATGATTTCCTTGGCCACGAGCTCTCAGGGTGTCCGAACGGCACACAAATTTGCACGCGCCTTGCGGACATGACTATCTTCGATCCCACAAATTTTCAGATTTTTTTGATTTTTTTTGCTATTTTTTTCTGGGTGGTCAAAGTTCTTTGACCAGACGGTAACGTCGCAAAAGGGCATTTCTATAAGTGACACTAACGGCGGAGGGGCAAAACTGAGCATACCTAAAAATTAGGGGCAAAATTGAGTAGTGGGTTCGAGTTAAGGGCATAGATGTAAATGTCCCTTGAATAATATGTTGAGTAATGATAATGATTGGACACTTCCTGAACCAACTCCTAATCCAACTCCAAAGAAAAAGGGTATTCTATTTCTCAGTCCTGAAGATATGCAAGAGGCAAAGAAATCTATGAAAGAAAAAGGTATTAAAGCTGAAGATGTTAAGAATTTACCACCTATCGAAGAAATACATGGTCTTGATAACCCGACACAGGTAGTAAAGTTAAATTCTCTCTATAGATTTGATGAAGGTGATATCCCTCGTAATAAGTCTGCTAGCCAATGCTTGGATGAGTTTGATAATTTTATTGTTAAACATGAAAACTTAAATGCTTATGTTGGTAGACAAATGAAACGTAATGCTTATATGATTGAAGACTTGAGTGATTATATGTCTAGAGTTAAAGGTGAACTTAAACTTATTAGTAAACATGCTTATATGGTTACCACTCAAGTAGAACAAGTGCTTAAAGCTCAGAATGATTTGCTCAATGAATTAAATAACAAGAAAAGTGATAATGATGTTAGAGTTATGACTAGAGGGGGTAAAATGACTCAAGAACCCTTGTATCCTAAGGGCTATCCTAAGAGAATTGAGCAAGATTCTCAGAGAACTAATTTTGATGCACCTAGTTCTTCTAAGAAGAAGAAGAAAAAAATGATAGGGCTTTGCATGCTTCCAGTGAACCTGTTGTTGACACACCTGAGAATCCCAATGATATTTCTATTTCTGATGCTGAAACACAATCTGGTAATGAACATGAACCTAGTGATAATGTTAATGATGATGCTCATATTGATGCTCAACGTAGCAATGACAATGATGTAGAGATTGAACCTGCTGTTGATATTGATAACCCACAATTAAAGAATCAACGTTATGATAAGAGAGACTTCGTTGCTAGGAAGCACGGTAAAGAAAGAGAACCATGGGTTCAGAAACCCATGCCTTTTCCTCCTAAACCATCCAAGAAAAAGGATGATGAGGATTTTGAGCGGTTTGCTGAAATGATTAGACCTATCTTTTTGTGTATGCGTTTGATTGATATGCTTAAAATGAATCCTTATGCTAAGTATATAAAAGATATTGTCACAAATAAAAGAAATATACCAGAAGCTGAAATTTCCACCATGCTTGCTAATTATACTTTTAAGGGTGGAATACCTAAGAAACTAGGAGATCCAGGAGTACCAACTATACCATGCTCCATTCAAAGAAACTATGTTAAAACTGCTTATGTGATCTTGGAGCCAGTGTTAGCGTTATGCCTCTCTATTTATATCATATACTTCAATTGAATAAGTTGCCACCTACTGAAATATATTTGCAAATGGCTGATAAATCAACTACTATAGCTGTCGATATTTGTGAGGATGTGCCTGTTGTGGTTGCAAACGTTACTATTTTAATGGACTTTGTTATTCTTGATATTCCCGAGGACGAGTGTCTATTATTCTTGGTAGACCCTTTTTGAATACTGCAAGGGATGTTGTTGATTGCAACAAAGGCAATGTCACTTTTCATCTTAATGGTAATGAGCATATGGTACACTTTCCGAGGAAACAACCTCAAGTCCACAATATTAATTCTATTGGAAAAATTCCAACGATTATTATTGGAGGTTTTGAATTCCCTCTTCCTACTGTCAAGAAAAAATATGATATTCTTATTGTTGGGGACATTCATATCCCCGTTGAGGTAACCTAGTGTTATTCAAAAATTCTCCAATTTCATGTTATTCGGAAAGAGTTTGTTAACAAGACTTGATCAACCTTGTTAGTGGATTCCTTTTGATGAGCATGAGATGGATGAAGTTAGAAAGCACAACTCTCTGTACCCTCTTTTTACTTTCTGTAATTTAGATTAAATAAAGCAAAAATAGAATTTTCTGTCTGTTTTCTGAATTATCCTTGCAATAAAAAAATACCCCAAAAATAAAAGTTCTCCAAATGTCCTGAAAATTCTAGATGATTTGTTGTAGAATATTTAAGAATTATTGGCACTGAGAACACACCAGGGGGCACACCACCTAGCCACGAGGGCCAGGGTGCGCCCCCTGCCTCGTGGGCCCCACGTGGCCCCCCTCCACTTATTCCTGCACCCAGACACTTCGTCTTCCTCCAGAAAAAATCCTCCCACAGCACAAACCCGTGTTTTAGCTCATCATGCTGCCATTTTCGATCTCCTTGCTCAAAGCTCCATTCATAAAACTGCTTTGGGGGATTGTTCTTCGGTGTGTGACTCCTCCAATGGTCCAATTAGTTTTTGATCTAGTGCTTTATTTATTGCATATTTTTGCTGCTTAGGTGACCCTATTCTTGAGCTTGCATGTCAAATTTATGTGGTCGAAAGTAGTTTTAATGCATGATATGGCCTCTAGGAACTTGTGGGAGTAGTTGCTATCAATCTTGTTGAGTTTGGTTCACTTTTATTTTGAGTCACTAAAAAATTCAGAAATTTTTCAGAGAAAGAAAATGATGAAAAGATTGTTGAGGGGCTCTTCGAGCTGAAGCTCGAAGGATAAGCAAAGTGAAGAGAATAAGAAGCCCAAATATAATCTCCCTCGCACTGCGGACGTTCGGCCGTGCGATGGCCTTGTGATGAGTTCTTGAGAGCAGCTGGGATTTATGAGGACTTTTATTATTTAGCTGAGAATGCAGGCCTCATCGACTTCCTTCGCGACCAGCGCGAACAGTATCTCCTCCTTACTAACATTTTCGTGCAAAATTTCTACTTTCATGCTAAGAAATCACCACCTTCAGTGGAATTTCACTTATATAATGAGGTTAAGGAGATGTCACTATATCATTTTTGTCGGGTCTGTAAGATCCCCTTTGCGGGCAGCATAGAGGAACCACATCGTAATGATGTGGAGGGGTTTATTGATACAATTCCTGTAGGGGAAACGAGGAAAGTTTCTGATGCAAGAATTACTAGCATACATTTTCCTGTTCTACGTTACTTTGCAATATTTGCTAGTAGATGCTTAATTGGTCATGGGAACCGTGGAAATCTTAGTGCCCCTGATATTGTTATTTTGCGCCATTCTTTGTTTCGTGATACCACTTTCAGCTTAGGCGCTATTGTTGCTAAACGATTAAATCTGAACCGAACAAAGGGTCCCATCTTCGGAGGCATCTTTGCTTCTCGCCTTGCTGCAAACTTTAGGATACCTATTAGGCGTTATGAGAAAGAGAAAAGTTGCTGCCCCCTATTTTTATAGATTATAAGAGTATGGCATCGCATGATTTTATTGAAGGATAAAAAAACTACTATGAGATTCTTACCTTGCCTGCGCCCTCTTTGTTTAAAATATTTTCAGGCACATACCTTGTTTTGCCGGAGGCCGTTCATGCATACTAGAGCCTGACACCAGCTCCATAGCCTGAGCCGGAGCCATCCCTTGACCCTTATCGATAGTCTGTTTATTAGTGGGATCCGGAGGAGATCGCCAACCAGTGGCACCCAGAGGACACTCCTTCGTACACCGGAGAGGGAAGCTTTGAGCCATGGCCCTAGACCAACTTAGGACAAAAGCCTAAGCTTGGGGGAGTATGTATTTCTCACTGACAATACATTCATGCTCACACACTCATGCCAATTGTCGGTGCTCATACTTTTTCATTGTACTATCCATGCTAGTTTATTTTCTTTTCCAGCATTCTTCTTGTGTGTTTGAAAAACCTTAAGAAAAACCAAAAAAATTAGTTGTAGCTTTTAGCTAGTTTACTTTCCATGCATGTAGTAGTAGTAGTAACTAAAAGGAAACCCAAAAAGATTTCCCGTTCTTCTTTTACTTGTTGGGAGCTTTCCCGTGTAAATAGTTTTGTTTCTTTTCTTTTCTTTGGGGGTTGAGAGGAGAAGACCATGATGAAAATGTTGAGTGGCTCTCATATGAATTATTGTTGATCTAACAAAGAGCCCATATTGCCTTGTCTTCTCCCTTGTATTGAATGCTTGCAGATTCCAGCTTAGTACAATGCACGTGCACTATTATTATTATCTTCACCGTTCGGTCGTGCAAGTGAAAGGAAATAATGATGATATATGAACTGATTGAGATGAGAAAAGTTGGTATGAACTCGACCTATCTTGTTTTTGTAAATATGATTGTTCATCATTCCTGATTCAGCCTATTATGATTGAAACATGTTTGCAATGACAATTAAAGATTATAGTTGCTCATGCCATGCTTAATTAGCTAGGAATTTATAATGGTTTACCTTGCATGCCAACATGCTATTAAAATGGTTGTGATGTGGTATGATAGGGTGGTATCCTCCTTTGAACAATTCGAGTGGCTTGACTTGGCACATGTTCACGCATATAGTTGAAACAAAATCAACATAGCCTCCACGATATTTATGTTCATGGTGAATTATATCCTACTCATGCTTGCATTCAGTGTTGATTAATTTTAATGCATGTTCATGACTGTTGTCGCTCTCTAGCTGGTCGCTTCCCAGTCTCTTTCTAGCCTTCACTTATACTAAGCGGGAATACTGCTTGTGCATCCACCTCCATAAACCCAAAAAGTTATTCCATATGAGTCCACCATACCTTCCTATATACGGTATCTACCCGCCGTTCCAAGTAAATTTGTATGTGCCAAACTCTAAACCTTCAAATGAAATTCGGTTTTGTATGCTCGAATAGCTCATGTATCAACTAGGTTTGTCTATATCTTCCATGCTAGGTGGGTTATTCTCAAGAGGAGTGGACTCCGCTCCACATTCACGAGAAAATGGCTGGTAACTGGGATGCCCAGTCCCATGCTTAAATTAAAATAATTGCAAACAAAACTCCCCCTGGATTGTTGTTAGTTGGAGGCACCCGTTGTTTCGGACAAGTCATGGATTAATGTTTGTTGGTGGTGGGGGAGTATAAACTTTACCATTCTGTTTGGGAGTTAGGACCGCCTATAAAGTGTGTAGCATGGAAGATATCGAGATCTCTTGGTTGTTATGTTGACAATGAAAGTATACCACTCAAAATATTATTCATCTCTGTTTCAAAAATCGAGCTCTGGCACCTCTACAAATCCCTGCTTCTCTCTGCGAAGGGCCTATCTATTTACTTTTATGTTGAGCCATCATCCTCTTGTTAAAAAACACCAGTTGGAGAGCACCACTGTCATTTGCATGCATTACTATTAGTTTACATTGAGTATGACTGTGACTGGATCTCTTTTACCATGAATTACAATGTTTAGTCAGTCCTTGAACTTCAGAGGTGCTATGCATTTATGTTTTGTGGTCTGAGAAAGGGCTAGCGAGATACCATCTTGTTATATCATATTATGATTGTTTTGAGAAAGTGTTGTCATCTGAGATTTACTATTATTTCTCGCTAGTTGATTATGCCATTGATATGAGTAAACATGAGACCTAAATGTTATTGTGAATATGGTTAGTTCATAATCTTTGCTGAAAACTTGAATGCTAGCTTTACATATTTACAACAACAAGATTAAACAGAGTTTGTAAAAGTTTTTCTTTATCACTTTTAGTTTGTCAACTGAATTGCTTGAGGACAAGCAAATGTTTAAGCTTGGGGGAGTTGATATGTGTCAGTGTCAAAACCGGCGGATCTCGGGTAGGGAGTCCCAAACCGTGCGTCTAGGATCGATGGTAACAGGAGACGGGGGACACAATGTTTTACCCAGGTTTGGGCCCTCTCTATGGAGGTAATACCCTATGTCCTGCTTGATTGATCTTGATGGATATGAGTATTACAAGAGTTGATCAACCACGAGATCGTAATGACTAAACCCTAAAAGTCTAGTCTGGCTATGATTATGAGGATTCGGTCTATCTACGGACCTAGCCCTCCGGTTTATATAGACACGAGAGGGATCTAGGGTTACACAAGGTCGGTTACAGAAAAAGGAATCTTCATAGTTGGTCGCCAAGCTTGCCTTCCACACCAAGGAGAGTCCTATCCGGACACGGGTAGAGTCTTTGGTCTTTGTATCCTTGTGGCCCATCAATCCGGCCCATATCCAATAGATCGGACACCCAAGGACCCCTTAGTCCAGGACTCCCTCAGTAGCCCCTGAACCAGGCTTCAATGACGATGTGTCCGGCGTGCAGATTGTCTTCGGCATTGCAAGGCGGGTTCTGCTTTCCGAATACTCCAGGATAGTCTTTGGATGAAACGAAGGTGTCCAGATCTGCAACACAAGTATCACACACAACCGCAAGGAATATAGTATTTCACGAGTCCCATCTGCTGACAACTTTTTGCAAGATGACATCACATCTGTTCGGTCACTACATTGAACCATTTTTGTCCGCCGTTCCGCACTTCGAGATGTGGTTTCCATTGGCACGTCTTGTCAAAGCAGAGATCGTGTCCCCTTATTCCGGGATTTTCATTAATGCAGGCATGGGTAACCCAACTGTGTTGTTTACACAGCCCTTGGGAATAGGCGAGTTTTAGGGCGAGTGGGGAGGCGTTCGACATTCACTGCCTTTATAAGGGGATAAGGATTCCCCCTTCTTCTAAACGCCTTCTCTCTTCCTCTGCCCTTCCACTCTTGAGCTCCAGTGCCCAAGTTCTCATCTTCTTCCCACTCAAGCTAGCACTCAACCATGTCCGGATCCGGAGGTCAAGGGAAGTGGATGGTCTCCTCCGTCAAGGAGAAGGACATTACTGAGCTTCGGGCGGCCGGGTACTTGGTGAAGGAAATCGCCCACCGTCTTCCACCTAGGGGCAAGTTGTCCCCACACCGAAGCCCAACGAGAGGGTGGTATTCATCCCTCATTTCCTCTGCGGGCTAGGGTTTTCACTCCACCCTTTCGTCCTCGGGCTGATGTACTATTACGGGATAGACTTCCATGATCTATCCCCGAACTCTTTCCTCAACATCTCGGTGTTCATCATCGTGTGTGAGGCCTTCCTCCACATTCAACCCCACTTCGGGTTGTGGCTCAAGGTCTTCACGTGAAGCCGAAGGTGGTGGATGGTCAGCACGCGGAGTGCGGAGGCGCCATGGTGAGTAAGCTGACCAATGTCTCCTAGCCGAAAGGCACTTTCGTGGAGACTATCAAGGAATGGCAGAAACAATGGTTCTACATCACAGAACCCCGCGGCACAAACAGGGTTGCAGCTGCCGAATTCAACTCTGGCGCTCCAATGCGGCTCACCTCCTGGGTCGAGAAGAGCACGAATTGGTCTTCGTCAGATGAGCTGATAGCGATGCAGACACACATCCAAAGCATGGTGGACAAAGATATCAAGCTCGTCGACGTAATCCAGGTGATGCTAGTTCGCTGGATTCTCCCATGCAAAAGCCGAAGTCTCCCTTTGTGGGAGTCCAATCCAAAGAAGCACCATACCCTGAAGAGGCTCTTCGAAACCACTCACGAAGACGCCTGGAAGTTGCTCTTCAAGGGCAACAAGACACAACCGGCCACAGATTCGGACCATGGGCACGACATTAACCACCTCGCCAATGAGGTATGCTATTTTTAACGCATCCCCTACTTGCTTGTTTCAAGGATGATATCTAAGCTTTTATTATCATTGCATTTTCAGGACTGGATGGAGAGGGCGAAGCGGATCCAGTGTCCGACTCCGCTGCATGAAGAACCAGTCGTCCCACCTTTAGCGAAGATGCTGGTGTCGGCGCCCTATACGGTGCCGCTGAAGAAGGCCACGGGGAAGGCCAAGGGGGTCCGGAGTGGGCAGCTCCGCGTGGGACGTCGACAGCAGTCCGAAGCGACGCCCCCGGAACAAGCCCTTGGCCGCATCGTGAGTGCTAAGAACCCGACACGTCCATTTATCCGGTTTTTCCACCTTATGGTATTTTATATGTTTTAATCATATCATTGCAGTCCGGCCCACGATAGCTCCCAGCGATCCTCATCAAGAGGCTCGTTGGACTCAACACTACTAGGAAAAGGGCTATAGATGATATGGCCACTAATGGCGCACCAGACATGTGGTGCGCCACTACTATATAGCAGTGGCGCACCATGTGTTGGTGCGCCATTAGTGTGATAGAAACTAATGGCGCACCAGACCCTCGGTGCGCCACTAGTAACAAAACTTTTATTATTATTTTTCCAAAAATACTAATGGCGCACCAGGGCACAGTGCGCCATTACTAGTTTTAACTAGTAATGGCGCACCTGCCACACAGTGCGCCACTACTATTTTTTTTTGCAAAACTACTAATGGCGCACCACAAGCAGCCCCCGCACCCTCCCCTGCTCCACCGCCGCCGAGCACCCCCCGCACCCTCCCCCGCTCCACCGCCGTCGACGACCCCCCTGCCCCCCCGCACCCTCCCCCGCTCCACCGCCGCCGACGACCCACCGCACCCTCCCATGCTCCACCACCGCCGAGGACACCCCCGTACCCTCCCCCTCTCCACCGCCGCCGATGACCCACCGCACCCTCCCCCGCTCCACCGCCGCCGACGATCCACCGCACCCTCCCCTGCTCTACCGCCGCCGAGGACACCCCCGCACCCTCCCCCGCTCCAGCGCCGCCGACGACCCACCACACCCCTCCCCCGCTCCACCGTCGACGACGACCCACCGCACCCTCCCCCACTCCACCGCCGCCGAGGACCCCCCGCACCCTCCCCGCTCCACCGTCACAAATGAATGCAACTAAAAATAAAAAACAAATTTGATTATATTTTCAAATAACAAATTTGATGATATTTTTTATATTCATAAATATTTTCGAATAAAAAATTTGATGATATTTTTAAAAAAATTATTACTGTTTTTATAAAAATTTATTACTGTTTCATATTCATATTCATTTTCTAAAAAAATATTAGAGGCAACAAAAAATAATTAAAAAAATTTACTTATGGCGCACCGCTGGCTGGTGCGCCATTGCTATCTAAAAAAAGATTACTTAGGGCGCATCGCTCGGGGGTGCGCCATTGCTATCAAAAAACATACTAATGGCGCACCGCCAGGGGGTGCGCCATTAGTAATCTTCCCCCTAGCTAATTCGCCCGATCCCTTTGTCCCTCCCTCGCCAGATCCACTCCCCCCTCACTCCACACCCGCTCCGACGACCCCCGCGCCCCGCCTCGCCGTCTTGGTCCTCGCCGCCGATGGCCTGCTACCACGACTGCCAGCCCCCGGAGCACTAGGAGGAGGAGGCCGACATACACCAGGAGAGGAGGCCCGAGCACTTCTTCTTCCTCCGCTCGCTGTCGCCACCGCTGCTCCCCATCTCGCTGTCGCCACCGTGGTGAGCTCCTCCCTCGCCCCCCTTTCCCCCTTCGAGTTAGATGTCGTAGGACGCCGACTCCATCATGCCCGAACCCTACTGCTGCTACGCAGCATACGGCCTTGCCGCATGCCGGGCTTCCTTCTGCTGCCCCGTCCTGCTGCACGCGCACCGCGCCCGGCCGCGCCTCTGAAGTCCCTGGCCGCGAGCCCCGCCTCACCTGGCCGGCAGCCCTGCGCCCATGCCCGCCTTCCCCTGACCCCCAGGCCATCCCCTGCTCGCACTGGCCGCCCTCTGCCTCACGCCCGCTCGTCCACACTGAGTGTTGCTGCCGCCGCCGCTTGTCGAAGCTGTTGCTGCCTGCGCCTGCGGCCGTCCGGGCTACCCTGCTGCTCCTTGATCCCGCTCTCCTCTGCTACTAACTGCTCCTGCATTTCAGTGACTGAGATTTTCTTCTAATTTAGTTATTTAGTCTAATTAATTAGTTTAGTTTAGGCACTAGTTTAGTTAGTTAGTCTAATTAGTTAGTTAGTTACTTAGTCTACTTAGTTAGTTAGTTAATTAGTTACTTTAGGCTCCTTGTTTAGGGACTAGTTTAGTTAGTTAGTCTAATTAGTTAGTTTAGTTTAGGCACTAGTTTTGTTGCCCTGTGTGTCTATTTCAGTGACTGAGATTTTCTTCTAGTTCCTAGGAGAAAAGAATTTTTAAATGCACCATTTACCTGATTAAATGGCCTCCTCCTCTGCTCTGCTGCTTACCCAAATACATGTGCATGGGGTAGTGGTACCTTGAGCAGCGGAGTGTCAAAGGCTTCTTGTATTTTTTTGCTGTGTATTTCTATATATGCTCCTTTCCTTTAAACCTCCTCTGCTGCTTGCTGAAATAATGATTAAGGAGTTATGTCAGTTTTGTTTTGTAACTAGAAGACCAAACTGTGTTACTCACCTGGGATCTTAACTATTAATTTTGTAATATTCCTTATATTGAAATCGAACATGATGGTGCTACTTGATATTTTTGAGACATGGCATCTCCCATGACCGAATCAGCAACAAGGGGAGTTGATTCCATTTCTTTGTTTCTATAAGAATTTAATGGACCTGGGCCTAGTTAAGTATAGGCTTGAGCTTGTGGTTGAATTCTACCATTGTCCTAGCCACGTATTTTTAGAATTGAGCTAAAGATTTGGGTGGTAGTATTTCTGATTTTAAAGCACCTTTGCTGGATGTATTTTACAACAGCTGTTGGAATCAAAACAATGCTTGTGGGTTGTCCTGTTAAGTTGAGTGAGTCATTAGAGGGCAGATAGAGTCACCCACACCAATTAATATTTATGAAGAAGAAGAATAAACCTGTTGTTGCTGCTGTTATGCATGTATTCACTGCTGCTGCTGTACTTGTGATGATGTTGTACTTGTGATGATTGTAACGCCCCAAGACCGGAGCTTTAGTTGCCTTCCATGTTTCCGGGTTTCGTCGTGTGATTTGTTTGGTTCATCGTTTTCATCTTTGCATCATGTGCATTTGCATCATGTCATCATGTCTTTAATCCTTGCATCTCAAATCAAATAAATAAATCGTATGGATTTTCAGTCCATTTAACCGAGGGAGTTCACCTAGTGATTTCTCTATATAACATATCCTCCTAATAATTATGGAGCTATTATTAAATATTCCATTCTTTTGGAATTAACCGTTGACACACTTGCAAATAAATCCCAATGCCTTGGTTATCTCAATTCTTGGTCTCCGACTTGTCCTCATTTTCTTTTACCGTTTTATCGAGGCTCTTCCTAGATGTTCAACATTTTTGGAAACTTCGGATCCCTACTCCTTTCAAATGAGTTGAATTAAATTCAAATACATTTGAATTTATTCTTTTAATCTTGGTCTTTCCTAATTTTCTCGGTCCTAACATATTTTTTTGTGAGTCCGGGAAAACTATCCGCGCGTCCAACTTCGTCCCCTATCCTCTCTTTCTTTTCTTCCTTATCTCTGTTTTTTCTCTTTTGAGTGGGAGAGAGGGTGCCCAACAGGTCATTTAGGCCCATTTGGCCCAAGGCCATCCCGCAGCCTAGCCGGCTCTAACCCTAACCCTCGTTCGGTCTCTCCCGTTTTCCCCTTGCTGCACCGCCAGGAGAGCCCCGCTCGATCCATCTCTCCCACCTCTTGTTCTCTTCCTCACGCGCCATCAGAGAGAGAGCAGCGCCGCTTCCCGATCCCCTTTCTCCCTCTCGTTTCTCTCCCTCGTTCGCTACCTCTCCTCTCCCTCTCTCTGGCACCTGCGCCCGCATCCATCTCCGCCGCCACAGCTCCCTGTTCCTGCGTCGCTGGCTCCCCGTGCTAGTTCCTCCCGCGGCGCCTCTCCTCCCGCTTCTCCTTGCCGCCACCTCCCTCTGCTGCCCTCGCGCGCGCCCTGCTGGCTCCTCCCTCGCTGTCCTCTCGCCGGTGAGAAGCACCAGCAGGCCGTCCTTGCCACCGCCGCATCCAGGAGGTGCTCGTTCGCCTCTGCTCCGCACCAGCCTCCCCTGCTGGCACCTCCCTCGCCGTCCGCGAGCATCAGGAGCATCCTCACGTGATGACCAGAACAGCGCCAAGTCGTTGCCTCTTTGCACCTGTGATGTCTTGCGTGGACGTGTTCGAAACTGGATTTGGAACCTCAAGCGCCAAGTACCGTGAGCCCGAAGATCTGGGATGCACCAAGTCCCTCGACGACAAGTACCAATACGAACGAGAACGACTACCATCGAGATGTACGACTACGCGAGGACCGCCAAGTTCGTCTTCCGCCGTCTCCGAAATCATCAAGTACCACTATGAGATGTGCAACTACTTCCACGATGCAACGAGAACAACTACCACAGTTGAAGGCCGTCAAGTGAACATCTACCCACGACGTGTACAACCTACTCCGTGAACGTGTACCGCTACCCCCGCCCGAACGTCTTCAGAACATGCACCGTCAACCCTCGAAGACCCGTGGACGGCAAGTTCCTTGTTGACCCCGAACACCTACGGAGTGTGAACATCTATGCAGCGAGGACGACTACTTCCACTACCGCCGTCGCGAGAATGCCTACTTCCCTCTATGAACTTGATCCGTTCCGACAATGCACGCGTCGAAAAGGTATAACCCCGAGACGACGTCCGTGAACGAATGCATGTTGTATGAGATGCACCCTTGTTTTGCCTTGAGTCTGAACTATCGGTGCACGTTGCCCCTCTTTTGCCTTGCCACCGACATGTGGGAACTCGGTATCCGAGATAACCCCACCATTCTTGCATGACACGCTCCCGTCACTTTCTTTCCACCGGCATCTCAATCGAGTTTCCGGAACCGGAACGTTGCCGTGGCACCATTTCCGTTATCGTTGCCGTGGCACCCTTTTTCTTTCCACCATGGTGACAAATGCTTCTTAATATGCTCTTATCAACATTCTCGTAAATATGGCTTAAAACTTGAACATGTCATCCGCATCATGTTAACAACATTAAGATGGTTTAAATGGTATAGTTTTGTTATGCTTCACCTCTTGCCATGTTAACCAACATTTAAATTTGATGAGTACCTAACCGGGAGAGAACTAAATAATTAATGTGGTGCTCCGTCAATATGCAACTCCGTTGCATATTGAGCTCCACTTAATTTGTAGGATTGCTTGTGCACTTTGCCATGCCATGCTTCATTAAACCGGACATGCATCATACTTGATTGTGAATCATGCCATGATTATGTGTTGGTTGTTTACTATGTTGTGTGCTTCTTTCCGGTGTGGCTTCTTCGGGTTGGTTCCGATAACGTCGCGTTTGTGAGGACCCGTTCGACTACGTCTGTTTGTCTTCTTCATGGACTCGTTCTTCAAGGAACATGGAGATGTTGTTCCTTGTTGGAACATGTTTACTTGTTGGGATATCACAATATATCTTATTTAATTAATGCATCTATATACTTGGTAAAGGGTGGAAGGCTCGGCCTTATGCCTGGTGTTTTGTTCCACTCTTGCCGCCCTAGTTTCCGTCATACCGGTGTTATGTTCCCGGATTTTGCGTTCCTTACGCGGTTGGGTAATAATGGGAACCCCTTGACAGTTCGCCTCGAATAAAACTCCTCCAGCAATGCCCAACATTGGTTTTACCATTCGCCACCTAGCCTTTTCTTTTCCCTTGGGAGTCGCGCTCCTGAGGGTCATCATAATTTTACCCCCCGGTCCAGTGCTCCTCTGAGTGTTGGTCCAACCTGTCAGCTGCCAGTGGCCACCAGGGGCAACTCTGGGCTGGCCTACCTGTACCTTGGACAATCTGAGTGTACACTGAGAAAGAGATATGTGCAGCTCCTATCGGGATTTGTCGGCACATTCGGGCGGTGTTGCTGGTTTAGTTTTACCTTGTCGAAATGTCTTGTAACCGGGATTCCGAGTCTGATCGGGTCTTCCCGCTAGAAGGAATATCCTTCGTTGACCATGAGAGCTTGTTATGCGCTAAGTTGGGACACCCCTGCAGGGATTTGAACTTTTGAAAGCCGTGCCCACGGTTATGGGCAGATGGGAATTTGTTAATGTCCAATTGTAGAAAACCTGAAGTTGACCTTAATTAAAATGCATCAACCGCGTGTGTAACCGTGATGGTCTCTTTCCGGCGGAGTTCGGGAAGTGAACACGGTGTTGGAGTTATGCTTGACGTAGGTTGTTTTAGGATCACTTCTTGATCATAGATTTCTCGAACGTGCTTTGCCTTCTCTTCTCGCTCTCTTTTGCGTATGTTAGCCACCATATATGCTAGTCGCTTGCAGCAACTCCACATATATACCTTGCCTTACCTATAAGCTTAAATAGTCTTGATCGTGAGGGTGTGAGATTGCTGAGTCGCCGTGACTCACAGATACTTCCAAAACCAGCTTGCAAGTGCCGTTGAACCGAGCAGGTGACGCAACCAAGCTCAAGGAGGAGCTCGATGAAGATCTTGTCCTTTGTGTTGTTTCGTTCTAGTTGATCAGTAGTGGAGCCCAGTTGGGGTCGATCGGGGACCTTGTCGCATTTGGGGTTCTTCTTTTATTTTGGTTCCGTAGTCGGACCTTGACTGTACTTGGATGTTGTAATGCTGTATTCATGTATTGTGTAAAGTGGCGATTGTAAGCGAACTATGTATCTTTTGCCTTATTGTATTACATGGGTTGTTTGTGAAGATTACCTCACTTGCGACATTGCTTTCAATGCGGTTATGCCTCTAAGTCGTGCTTCGACACGTGGGAGATATAGCCGCATCGAGGGCATGACAAGTTGGTAATCAGAGCCTTCCCCGACCTTAGGAGCCCCCCTGCTTGATCGATTAGCTGACGAGTTGAGTCTACAAAAATGTTTTGAGTCATTTAGGAATTATATATCGGAGAGTTTAGGAATTCTTTTTACTCCCAATTCCCTTCATCACTCTGGTAAGGCATCCTGGCGTAGAGTTTTGACTGTTCTCTTCTCAAATTTCACTAAAAAAAATTTAGGATCAAGCGGGTATCTTGGAATCATTTGATCGATTTGTGACGAGAACATTGTTCTTGGTGCCTCCTGTCATTTAGGGGTTGTGGCAGTGTCCCGGGGAGTTGAGCTCCGAGGTGTTGTCGTCACAATTTTATTGTTGCAGTTCTGGAATACCTGAGTTTAGTTCGCCGACATCGAAAATCTCTTTTATGTAGTTGTTGGTGAGATAACCTCGACGCCACCCAGTACTGGGGCGGGAGTTCGGGAGTATTGCCATAACTCGTATAACGGATGCTTTTCGAAGGTTGAGGTAGATGATTTCCGAAGGTTTCTTGGTTATGTGTTGAAGGATGGATACAGTTGGATGTAGGATTTGTTAGTTTTGGGTGAGATATTATGCTTCCCCTGTATCCCCAACACCTGATTGCATAACCGGAAAGTTTCGGGAGTTTATAAGTGGGAATTCAAGTAGCTCCTAGGATATCTTTCCGACAGATGTATGATATGAAATTGGGGTTCGACGTCTAGTGGTCCGCCTATCCACAGTTGGTTTTACAGTGGTCTCGTTGTGTCTTAAAGAGTCCTTGGCTATGCCGACTCGGGGACGCTTCGTATGTCATGTGCACTGCCTTGTACATGATGGTGTTGTACGATCGAGCCTGTGTAGGCCCCACCACGAAAACTTCGAACGAAATCTCTATCATATGTTTGTTCCGGCTTATTCTACAAGCCAATACTTTGTTTTGTTTTGAGTTGTGGTATTCGAGTTGCTTCGAAGTCAAGTGTTGATTCCATACCTTTTCTAAGCGGTGTTCTCATATTTCTATGTGAATACTTATCCTTCTCGATCATCGAGTTTGTCTTTTCAATTTCTTTTCAACCGGTGTGCTCCTCTTAAAATGGATCCAATCTTGTCAACATTCACAAGATCAATTATCAGTTCTTCTCAACGGTGTTTGTTTCATCCGTCCCCAAGTTGCCTTTTCCATTCTTCATTCCGGTGTGCCTCAATAATTCTTGGTGGTGTTTCTTGTCGTCATTTGAAGACCGAGGAAGAGTTTTACCTCCATATCTTATCCGTTCTCTCAGAGATTCATGGCTCTAGCTTGTTTGCCATCCTCTCATAAGTGTTTTGATTACGAGAATTCTTTTCACCCATCCGGAGTAATTCAGGAGTCTTTTCAGTTTATTTATCTGAAGGCCATCAATTCAGGATTATTCATTCCAGCTTTCAGCTCTCATTCTCCAAATCTTACCGGTGCATCATCCAAGTATTCTCTAATCAGCTTGGGATCTCTTCGTTTCACTTGTATCTAAAAAATCACTCAAGTATCTTCATTCATTTTCCAATTCTTCCCGATGAATTGTGCCTTTGCTACTTTCTTGTTCAATTCTTATGGTGGTTTGTTCAAGAGTAACTCTACCTTCATTATCATACAGATGTATTCGTTCTGCCATTCCTACTGGTGGTTCATTGAAGACCTTTCCAAATTGACGTGATATCTCTCTTAATCCTTTTCAACGAGAATAAGTAGTATGCCAAATCCGTTGCTTGCCATCAATCTAAATTGGTGAAGGATAAGCATAATGTAATTCTTATTCTTCTTTCAGCCAAGAGATTAATTCCCTATTCCGGAGGTTCATCAAAATTCTTGATCTCAATTGTTTCACCTTTTCTTTTCCGGAGTTCCAAGTTTTCTCTTTATCTCGTTGCTAAGCTTCATCTAATCATTGCAAGGCTTCAACCTTACTCTTCTCATCTTTCTTTCCATTTGATCATTCTTTTGTTTACCAGAGTTCTTCATGAAGGTTCTACATGATGGTTCATCAAGGATTTATATCCCTTCTCCAAGTGTTCATTGATATTCTTTTCTAAGGAGCTCAAGCATTCTTCATCTTGCTACCCGGAGTGCAATTCTTTCTTCTGTATCTTTGAGGTGGTGTTATGTCATTCTTGATAATTTGAGTTCATGTCTCATGATTCACAAGTTGTTAAGAATGAGGTATTTAAAACCCATCAATCGCGTCATTGGAGTTATCTTGGGTTATAGTTCACCTAAAGCCTTTTGTAAGAATTGTTGCTATTTATGGTGCTCATAAATGACCCAAGTTCTTCTTTTATCCTTCCGATGAAATAGTTTCTCATCTCCTTGTTTTTATCAATCCAATCTCTTCTGTGAGTGGCAGGTTGTCACCTCATAATTTTGGGATGTCTTCCATAAGTCCACATCAAGCTTAAGCTTTCTTTGTTGATAATCCAACAACTCCGTTCAACCTTTTCTTCGTAAGCTTTCTCTTTCAATTTTATTTGCGAGAGTAGTCATTCATCTTCTCCGTTTTTTCTTTCCAACCATATAGTTTTCCATTCTTTCGTTTCGGAGGCATTGTGATGTTGCTCTCTAAGAACCATCATCTTGTTTTGTCAAAATCATGTTCTTTCCTTTTGCTTATCCATTCAACCGGAGTGTCATGTTTACATTCGAGCTCTCTCATCTTATCAAGTTTTACCTCCATTCTCAACTGGAATGCTGTCTGAAATCTTTCTTACTCCTTGTGTCATTCTTTCAATAGTTTAGGAGGCAGTGTGTTGTTGATTTCATCAAGTATCTTCTCGTCTTGTCAAGCTCTTGTTCACTTCTTTCCATTTATAGTCGGAGTGCTGCCCAAATTATATCATTCTTTTCCCTTCTCTATCTTGTTTTAACCGGAGTGTCATGTCTATCATTCCTCTTCTAACCGGAGTCTCATCCAAGTGCTTTCGTTTGGCAAAGTTTATATTCTATGCCATCCATGTCCAACCGGACTGTTGTCGTAATTGATCTTTATCGTTCCTTGTGCATCTCGTTTCTACCGGAGTGATTGCATGTACTTCTTGCCCTTTGTAACACTTTTCTTATGTCTTTCAACATACAAGGTTCTCATGATGTTCCTTATTCCTCTTTTCTAACGGAGTGTTTTCAACTTTGATCACCTTCGTTGTATTCTTTTCTCGAATTTGTTCAACCTCGCAAGGTTCTTTGGTTTCACTCGTTTGTCAAAGAAGCAACTTAGTTTTACCTCCTCTCTTTCTCTTCTGTTTTCCCTCCGGTGCCATTCTAGATCTCGGGACGAGATCCTCTCGTAGTGGTGGAGTGTTGTAACGCCCCAAGACCGGAGCTTCAGTTTTCTTCCATGTTTCCGGGTTTCATCGTGTTATTTGTTTGGTTCATCGTTTTCATCTTTGCATCATGTGCATTTGCATCATGTCATCATGTCTTTAATCTTTGCATCTCAAATCAAATAAATAAATCGTATGGATTTTCAGTCCATTTAAACCGAGGGAGTTCACCTGGTGATTTCTCTATATAACATATCCTCCTAATAATTATGGAGCTATTATTAAATATTCCATTCTTTTGGAATTAACCATTGACACACTTGCAAATAAATCCCAATGCCTTGGTTATCTCAATTCTTGGTCTCCAACTTGTCCTCATTTTCTTTTATCGTTTTATCGAGGCTCTTCCTAGATGTTCAACATTTTTGGAAACTTCGGATCCCTACTCCTTTCAAACGAGTTGAATTAAATTCAAATACATTTGAATTTATTCTTTCAATCTTGGTCTTTCCTAATTTTCTCGGTCCTAACATATTTTTTTGTGAGTCCGGGAAAACTATCCGCGCGTCCAACTTTGTCCCCTATCATCTCTTTCTTTTCTTCCTTATCTCTGTTTTTTTCTCTTTTGAGTGGGAGAGAGGGTGCCCAACAGGTCATTTAGGCCCATTTGGCCCAAGGCCATCCCGCAGCCCAGCCGGCTCTAACCCTAACCCTCGTTCGGTCTCTCCCATTTTCCCCTCGCTGCGCCGCCAGGAGAGTCCCGCTCGATCCATCTCTCCCACCTCTCGTTCTCTTCCTCATGCGCCGTCAGAGAGAGAGCAGCGCCGCTTACCGATCCCCTTTCTCCCTCTCGTTTCTCTCCCTCATTCGCTACCTCTCCTCTCCCTCTCTCTGGCACCTGCGCCCGCATCCATCTCCGCCGCCACAGCTCCCGGTTCCTGCGTCGCCGGCTCCCTGTGCTAGTTCCTCCCGCGGCGCCTCTCCTCCCACTTCTCCTTGCCGCCACCTCCCTCTGCTGCCCTCGCGCGCGCCCTGCTGGCTCCTCCCTCGCTGTCCTCTCGCCGGTGAGAAGCACCAGCAGGCCGTCCTCGCCACCGCCGCATCCAGGAGGTGCTCGTTCGCCTCTGCTCCGCACCGGCCTCATCTGCTATGTGCCTCCGCTCGCCCGCATCGTCTAGCGCCGCCCCCGTCCGGATCCGTCAAGCCCCGCTGCACACCTTCTTCGCCTCGACATCCCTTGTTCCGACCAGCAGCAGGAGCTCGAGCCCTGCCATGGCCGCTGCCTTCTTCCAGCTTCATCGGCCCCCCTCGTTTTGACTGGCAGGTCAAGAACGACTCCATCGCGTCCTTCCTGCACCCCCACATGCCGTCCGCGAGCATTAGGAGCATCCTCACGTGATGACTAGAACAGCGCCAAGTCGTTGCCTCTTTGCACCTGTGATGTCTTGCGTGGACGCGTTCAAAACTGGATTTGGAACCTCAAGCGCCAAGTACCGTGAGCCCGATGATCTGGGATGCACCAAGTCCCTCGACGACAAGTACCAATACGAACGAGAGCGACTACCATCGGGATGTACCACTACACGAGGACCGCCAAGTTCGTCTTCCGCCATCTCCGAAATCGTCAAGTACCACTATGAGATGTGCAACTACTTCCACGACGCAACGAGAACAAGTACCGCCGTTGAAGGCCATCAAGTGAACATCTACCCACGACATGTACGACCTACTCCATGAACGTGTACCGCTACCCCCGCCCGAACGTCTTCAGAACATGCACCGTCAACCCTCGAAGACCCGTGGACGGCAAGTTCCTTGTTGACCCCGAACACCTACAGAGTGTGAACATCTACGCAGCGAGGACGACTACTTCCACTACCGCCGTCGCGAGAACGCCTACTTCCCTCTATGAACTTGATCCGTTCCGACAATGCACGCGTCGAAAAAGTATAACCCCGAGACGACGTCCATGAACGAATGCATGTTGTATGAGATGCACCCTTGTTTTGCCTCGAGTCTGAACTATCGGTGCACGTTGCCCCTCTTTTGGCTTGCCACCGACATGTGGGAACTCGGTATCTGAGATAACCCCACCATTCTTGCATGACACGCTCCCGTCACTTTCTCTCCACCGGCATCTCAATCGAGTTTCCGGAACCGGAACGTTGCTGTGGCACCGTTTCCGTTATCGTTGCCATGGTACCCTTTTTCTTTCCACCATGGTGACAAATGCTTCTTAATATGCTCTTATCAACATTCTCATAAATATGGCTTAAAACTTGAACAGTCATCCGCATCATGTTAACAACATTAAGATGGTTTAAATGGTATAGTTTTGTTATGCTTCACCTCTTGCCATGTTAACCAACATTTAAATTTGTTGAGTACCTAACCGGGAGAGAACTAAATAATTAATGTGGTGCTCCGTCAATATGCAACTTCGTTGCATATTGAGTTCCACTTAATTTGTAGGATTGCTTGTGCACTTTGCCATGCCATGCTTCATTAAACCGGACATGCATCATACTTGATTGTGAATCATGCCATGATTATGTGTTGGTTGTTTACTATGTTGTGTGCTTCTTTCCGGTGTGGCTTCTTCGGGTTGGTTCCGATAACGTCGCGTTTGTGAGGACCCGTTCGACTACGTCTGTTTGTCTTCTTCATGGACTCGTTCTTCTTCCTTGCGGGATCTCAGGCAAGATGACCATACCCTCGAAATCACTTCTATCTTTGCTTGCTTAGTTGCTCGCTCTTTTGCTATGCCTATGCTGCGATACCTACCACTTGCTTATCATGCCACCCATATTGTTGAACCAAGCCTCTAACCCACCTTGTCCTAGCAAACCGTTGTTTGGCTATGTTACCGCTTTGCTCAGCCCCTCTTATAGCGTTGTTAGTTGCAGGTGAAGATTGAAGTTTGTTCCTTGTTGGAACATGGAGATGTTGTTCCTTGTTGGAACATGTTTACTTGTTGGGATATCACAATATATCTTATTTAATTAATGCATCTATATACTTGGTAAAGGGTGGAAGGCTCGGCCTTATGCCTGGTGTTTTGTTCCACTCTTGCTGCCCTGGTTTCCGTCATACCGGTGTTATGTTCCCGGATTTTGCGTTCCTAACGCGGTTGGGTAATAATGGAAACCCCTTGACAGTTCGCCTCGAATAAAACTCCTCCACCAATGCCCAACATTGGTTTTACCATTCGCCACCTAGCCTTTTCTTTTCCCTTTGGAGTCGCGCTCCTGAGGGTCATCATTATTTTACCCTCCCCCCGGGCCAGTGCTCCTCTGAGTGTTGGTCCAACCTGTCAGCTGCCGGTGGCCACCAGGGGCAACTCTGGGTTGGCCTACCCGTACCTTGGACAATCTGAGTGTGCCCTGAGAAAGAGATATGTGCAGCTCCTATCGGGATTTGTCGGCACATTCGGGCGGTGTTGCTGGTTTAGTTTTACCTTGTCGAAATGTCTTGTAACCGGGATTCCGAGTCTGATCGGGTCTTCCCGCTAGAAGGAATATCCTTCGTTGACCGTGAGAGCTTGTTATGGGCTAAGTTGGGACACCCCTGCAGGGATTTGAACTTTCGAAAGCCGTGCCCGCGGTTATGGGCAGATGGGAATTTGTTAATGTCCGGTTGTAGAAAACCTGAAGTTGACCTTAATTAAAATGCATCAACCGCGTGTGTAACCGTGATGGTCTCTTTCCGGCGGAGTCCGGGAAGTGAACACGGTGTTGGAGTTATGCTTGACGTAGGTTGTTTTAGGATCACTTCTTGATCATAGATTTCTCGAACATGCTTTTCCTTCTCTTCTCGCTCTCTTTTGCATATGTTAGCCACCATATATGCTAGTCGCTTGCAGCAGCTCCACATATATACCTTGCCTTACCTATAAGCTTAAATAGTCTTGATCGCGAGGGTGTGAGATTGCTGAGTCCCCGTGACTCACAGATACTTCCAAAACCAGCTTGCAGGTGCCGTTGAACCGAGCAGGTGACGCAACCAAGCTCAAGGAGGAGCTCGATGAAGATCTTGTCCTTTGTGTTGTTTCGTTCTAGTTGATCAGTAGTGGAGCCCAGTTGGGGTCGATCGGGGACCTTGTCGCATTTGGGGTTCTTCTTTTATTTTGGTTCTGTAGTCGGACCTTGATTGTATTTGGATGTTGTAATGTTGTATTCATGTATTGTGTGAAGTGGCGATTGTAAGCCAATTATGTATCTTTTCCCTTATTGTATTACATGGGCTGTTTGCGAAGATTAGCTCACTTGCGACATTGCTTTCAATGCGGTTATGCCTCTAAGTCGTGCTTCGACACGTGGGAGATATAGCCGCATCGAGGGCGTTACAATGATGCTACTTGTGATCTTCTGAAATGACCCATTGGCGACTTCATTACGCGGGGATAATGATTTTGCAGGTATCCCGAGAGGCCCTTGAGTTTGCTGGAATGTTGATTAACTTCCGTTCCGACAAATTCAGGTACTCCATATGTCCTATTTTCAGCAAAGGTCATGCTGAAATTTTCCGTGAATTTTAGCATGACTTTGCTAAAAATAGGACATATGGGGTACTTGCGACTAATGCATGGGTCGGGGTATCTTAGTACTTAATTAAGTTGGATCAATTGCCTCTTGTGTTATACATATAGAAGTGTGATATCAACTCATAGTTATTACTAATGTCAGTTGCTCATCATCGATAAACCCTAATCTGGTAGGATGACCTACTAAAAAAGCCCATACCACATATTCTATTTGGATGGCCCTGCTAACCCTTGACCATAAATACTTGAGATGGATGTAGCAGGCTTAAAGAAATAAATGTTTTTAGGCCAACTCCAATGGGCCTGGCTGAAAATGCACAGGTGTGCATGACTAACACTATTCTATTGTAAAGCTAACCAGGAAAGAGGAACCACTCATCCTAACCATTTGCTCTCAAAATTACCACTTCACTTCTTACTACTGAAAATCTTAGACCATCTCCATTCACCAATAGCTCAAACCAGTTCGAAGGGCGTGTTTTCACCACACTATGGATTATCTTATTGGACCCAATGCAAGAGATGATGTAGTTTTGAATTATGAACGTAGGATATGTCGTCATCGGACGATGAAAGTCTCCCGGGGGAGTGCGGCTGGTGCCATGACGATCGAGGTCTGTGTGACATGCCTCACCTGGACGATGATCGGCGCTTCAGCATTAAGCTCGAGGAGACCTTCGAAGTTGAAACGGTACACAACGATGACAAGTGTTATTTTCATAATTAAGCATGACTTCAACTATTTCAACGTGTAATTTTCATCTTTTACAATTCGAGTATAGCTTATCCCATGCCATGCAAGACGCTATGTCTTGGAGAGGATGGATTTTAAAGACCATGAAATTTCTGAAACAAAGAAAATTCACCTAAGGACTCATCACGATGTGGATTTTGAAGTAAATCTGTATAATTCTGGGAGCGTAACCCATTTTGGTTGCAAAAATTGGGAAGCATTTTGCAAGATGTATGGTTTTGATGAGGGTATGCTTGTCACCATGGATCTTGGTGATCCTAAAATCGAGCAAGACAATATGAACATTTGGGTCCTTGTTGATACGCCTCCAATTCTACCGCTATGTGAGTTTCTCAAACATAGTTATTAGCTAATTTATATTGTTTATTTCAAAATAGTTGATAGATTTTTTCCATTGACAGCTTATTTTCATTGTTCAAAGAATGTGCGGGAGATGGTAGACAAAACCCACTACACCGATGGCTCTGAATTAACAACTTACAAGGAGAAAAATCATCTGGTCGGATTTTGTACTGACATTGAGAATTACAATATCTACAATCAAACTCCTCAACATTATGGTCAATACGTGCCACTAGTGCATGTGTTCAACTACGGTAACTACCATGGAGATACCCTGGTAAGATTTTTTTACTATTATGACATCCGTGCATATTTTGCATACTTCTAAAACTAGTACATCATTGCTAACTATGAAGTTATTACTATGTTTTTCAACAGATAATCCCAGAGAATTGTGTGCCTCATTTGATGTATCAGAAAGGTAGCCTTAATGTTTTGAACATACAGCCAGGTCATCCTACGAATCTCAACTGTCCATACCAGATTTCTAAAAGAAGTGGAGACATGCAAATCAAAGGATGGAAAAAATGTATGGACAGTCGTAAGGAGGTTCTTGGAAGCAAAAGGAAGCGAAGCGCAAGAATTGGAGATAGGATGATCTCCATTCTCCATAACGGAGAGTCGGGGTCTATATTGTTTTATGTTATTTTACCTTAAATAGGGTATTTAGGTCCTGCCTAATACTGATGATCATGTGCTAAGAACAATTATGTAGGGTTGGTTCGATGACTATCAAGATGATGATCGTATGACTTGTTATTAATAACGAGTAGAAGTTGTATGATGATGATTAGTAGGACTTGTTAGGATTAGTATTACTTCCGATAAACTCGCTACTCGCGGTCTCGAGACGTGTAATGTTCTATCTTTGTTCGGTCTTTTGAATTCAGAGACTAATATGATGAATTGTATTCGGAGACTAATCTTTTATTGTATTCGATGAATCTGCTATTTATATGTTGTGCTCTCTATATTATGTGCAGTAATATGTTTTGTAACCTGTGCAAATATCAGGAAAAAAATACCTAATATTCATACTAGTGGCGCACCACTCAGCACACTAATGGCGCACAGCAAAAAGGACTCTAATGGCGCATCATCCACTAGTGCGCTATTAGTATGCCAAAGCACATGGGTACCGTGGGCTATACTAATGGTGCACCGTGGGAGGCATACTAATGGCGCACCGTGGGAGGCATACTCATGGCGCACCGTGGGCTATACTAATGGCGCACTGCATGGTGCGCCATTAGTATACCAGATACTAATGGCGCACCACAGGTGCGCCATTAGTAAAAAATACTAATGGTGTGATACTAGTGGTGCACCTATCATGCGCCATTAGTAGGCAAAACAGGTGAGCCACTAGTAGGCCTTTTCCTAGTAGTGCAAAGGAGATGGCCAACGAGACACCGCCGGTCGCTTACTCTCCCAAGGCCAAGGGAGACGATGAGGTGCTGTCCCAAAGGACCTTCCCAGGCCAGGGGGAGGCTCAGGAGGTGAGGCCTCCATCGCCGGACACCAGGGGGAGCCAATCCCCATGGAGACTGGTGGTGAGGGCCGTATTCAGTTCGGCCCTCTGCCGGATTCGATTTCGGAGACCGATACGGATCCAGAATCTGGCGTGCAACCTCCTTTGAAAGAAGGGGTATGCCTATTCCACCGGTGACCCCTGTCCAACTAGGGGCACCGGATAGTCTGCTGGAAGCGCTGCGAGGCGCTTCCATTGTGGATGAGCACCGTGTTCTTATGGGCATGGTAATTGAAAAGTTTCAGTCCGCCAAAAGCGGACCGACCGAAGCCTGCAGCAGTCTGTTGACAGGTTTTGAGATAAGCAACTCAAAAAAGAGAAAATCCCAATATAGACAGTAGCCCCCGAGACACTGCCCGGTGTTCAGAAAGAAAAGGCCGGACAGAGGATCAATCCTTTATTGCAGGAAACTAAATAAATGTGTCTAAAATGAATACGCAGGCGTCGCTGTTGGCCGCAGCCTCACATACTGCTGAGGTCTCCGGACTGAAGCGGAGACTGGAGCAGGCCGAGGAGGAGCTCGGCCAGGTGAGGAGGCAGCTCCAAGAAAAACAAGGTATGCAATAACCCGTTATGTATTCGAAAAAAGTAAAATGATATGCATTGACCGAAGTGTCATGATATGTAAAGAAGCGACGACCAAGGTCGAGGCCCTAAGGAAGGCCCTGGCCGAAGCCGAGGGGATGGTTGTCAAGGAGCAGGCCGCCCGTAAGAAGCTCAAGGCCCGGGTCAACGAGGTCCAGCAAGAGCTCCAAGATGCTGTCAAGAAGTATGAGGCCTCGGAGGGAGATGTTTCGGCTCGAGAGGCCGAACTCTCAAAGGTACGCCAAAGTGCGGAAGCGGCCGGGTTGAAGCCCAGGGTGCCCTCCAAGAGATCCAGTAGGCCAAGAATATCACATCGGGTAAGGCATTTAGTATGCAAAGCAAGCATGTGAAGAAGAAATAGCTCCTACTAACCTGTGTTCGGAGTTCTCCAGGGGCATTTGCAGATCTGCCGCATGGTGTGTTCGACGTCGCAGAGTTCTTCCGATCCGAAGAAGGGAGCTCCACAGAGAAATTGTTCTGGTCGCAGTATCTTGCGCTAGAGCATCCCGTGCCCTTCACCGATCAGCTAAAACAGCTGGTGGAGCTACATAGGGTGGCCGAACTAGCCATGAAGGATTTGATAATCTGGCTGTGGCTAGCCGAAGCTATGCCCGATAGCTACTTTGGGCTTGTGAAGCGGCTGGTGAACGCTTGTCCTCGGCTGGACGCCGTCAAGCGATCAGCCTGTATTGAAGGTGCGTGCATGCCCTTCGCCCGCTGCAAGATGTGGTGGGCGAAGATGGACGTCGTCAAGCTGACCAAGGGGCCGCCAGAAGGCAAGGAGAACCGCACACCCGAGCGCTATTTTGTAGATGTCCTAGAGGGGTCTCGCATTGTAGCAACGCAGTGTGGGCAAGACATTATTTTCTAATGAATACATTCATGTTGTCTTTGCCTTGTATGATAAAACTTTTTTGTAATATAATGCTTTAACAAATTTCTCCTCATGTGCGGCCGTTTTATGTGAAATCTGATAGTTGGCCAGTCGTCGGCTTCTGCCCCCATGTAGGAAATACGGGGGTGTTCGGATGTAATCTAAAAACTCTTGATCCAATTGTTTGGTCCTTGAAGGAGGTGTTTAGCGCAACGAACCAGGCAATCAGACTATGCGGCTTTAGCACTCTCACTTAGCCATAGGAGTTCGACAATAGAAATATATGTGCAACCCCTAGTATCCGGACTAGGATACTGTAAACACTTGATCGGGTAAGTAACAATCCCTCGCATAATGTGGAAAAAATATCTAAGGATTTGAGACCTCGGAAGAGCTGACCGGCTCTCGCTGCATCATGACAGTCAGTTTTTGACTTTCTCTACTGAGGTGCTCACTTGGATAAACCAACACACAATCGCAGTAGTTCTCCCTTTACTACCCTAGCCGATATAGCGGAACGTAAGGTAGCAAGCACAGGAGCCGGGAAACCCAACTATTGACCAAAGACATGATTTGGAGCCAATGCATGTAGTGCTAAATTCGGGGTGCCGAACTGTACTGTAAAAGTGTTCGGACTTTTGTTCCCATGTTGTGGGGCGCTATGAAGCCCCTCGCAAATTGAAACGCACCCGAGTGTACAGGTGTTATCCGATAGAATTACCAAAAAGGAAAAGGCAAAAAAGAAAGAAAAAGGAAGGACCAGTGGTAAGCTAGAGCCGTGAAAATTTGGGCCACAAACTGTTTCTATTATAATTTCATTGGTGCCTTAAAGCGCATTTATACAAGTAATACAATAAGCGGAAAGGCTATTTACTATGCCTTCACCAAGAGAGATCTGCGTGTGGGTCCTGAAGATTGGTAAAGGGGTCGTTAAATAGATCACCTAAGAGTTTCCCAGTACGTCCATGCTTCTTGTTATCTTGGTGTTTTTATCCTTCAAAAAGAATCGATGGTCAAGCCGCCAGGAGAGGCCTATAAAAAGGACAAACAAAAGAAAAAAGGGAAATAGTGAAAGTATGAGTGTCCGGGGCGGTCGAGCCGTATTGCGGATCACAAGCTGATTATGCCTCCATCTGGGTCCATGGTATTTTTAGTGCGTAATTATGTATGCGCGGTTCGATGGCCACCACTTGGTCAGGACGGGGACGGAGGCCAAATTGCTAGTCGAGCTCCGGACGAGCCGAGTTGTCCTTGTGCGGAATGGTTCGGACTCTCTTGGCAGTGTCCGAGGGATCGGCCGCCGAATTGAGGTTCTGCTTGACAAGGCCACCCTGTACCTTTGCCGCTAAGGCAGCGGTGTGCTCCTCGGTGCGGAGGGAGCGTTCCGTATTTCCATTGACTGCTATGACGCCGCGCGGTCCGGGCATCTTAAGCTTGAGATAAGCATAGTGTGGCACCGCATTGCATCGAGCAAATGCGGTCCGTCCGAACAGTGTGTGGTAGTCGCTACGAAAGGGGACGATATCGAAGATTAACTCTTCACTTCAGAAGTTGTTCGGAGACCCAAAGACAACCTTTAGTGTGATTGAGCCCGTGCAGCGGGATTCTACGCCCGGTATGACTCCTTTAAAGATAGTCTTTGTGGGCTTGATCCGTGATGGGTTAATGCCCATTTTGCGCATTGTATCCTGATAGAGCAAGTTGAGGCTACTGCCACCGTCCATCAGGACTCGCGTCAGGTGGAAACCATCAATTATTGCATCCAGAACCAATGCGGCTAAACCGCCATGAAGGATACTGGTTGGATGATCCCAGCGATCAAAAGTGATCGGTCATGACGACCATGGATTAAATTTTGGGGTGACTGGCTCTATCGCGAAGACGTCACTGAGCGCATGCTTGCGCTCCCTCTTGGGGATGTGGGTAGCGTATATCATGTTTACCATTTTGACCTGAGGAGGGAACTTCTTGTGTCCCCCTGTGTTCGGCGGCTGGGGCTCCTCATCGTCGTCTTTGCTTTGTGATCCCTTATCCTTGTTTTCGGCATTTAACTTGTCGACCTATTTAAAAACCCAACAATCTCTTGGTACGATTGCGTGGTTTGTTTGGGGTGCCATGAATCTGGCACGGACGATCAAGTATGTGGTCCAGGCTAGATGGGCCCGAATTGTTCTTTTTGAACAGCTTCTTCCGCTGACCAGGCTTAGAGCCACTGAATCCGGCATTAACCGTCGTATCCTCAGTGTTGTCATTGTTATTTCGACGCTTGTACCTGTTGCGTCGAGACTTGTCGTTGCTATTTTTAGCTTCAGGGGTGCCGACATCGCTTGCATTGTTTTTGCTACGGGCCAACCAACTATCCTCGCCCATGCAAAAGCGGGTCATGAGTGCCGTGAGGGATGCCATGGACTTTGGCTTCTCTTGGCCGAGGTGGCGGCGAGCCATTCGTCGCGGATGCTGTGTTTAAAGGCCGCTAGGGCTTCGGCATCTGGACAATCGACTATCTGGTTCTTTTTAGTTAGGAACCTGGTCCAGAATTTCCCGGTGGACTCTCCGGGCTGTTGAACTATATGGCTTAACTGAAAGTGCGTTATATCGACTAGAGGGGGGGGGTGAATAGGTGATTTTTATGGAAGTCTTCAAAACATGGAAGTTATGAAGACAAATGATAGAAATAAACCTATTACCCTGCAGCGGAAGGTAGACTACACTAGGCAATCCATAGTCAAGTATTCAATGGAGTGAAAGCACAATGACTAAGAGCAGCAATGTAGTAAGGATCAGGTAGGAAGATATTATGAAGCCAAACAGAAAACGCAGTCACTCAGTGAAGATAAAAGATAGTGCAATCATACAATGACTTCACAAGGAGTAACAGTAAGTAAAGGGAAGGGAAGATGAAACCAGTGACTCGTTGAAGACAATGATTTGTTGGACCAGTTCCAGTTGCTGTGACAACTGTATGTCTGGTTAAGGCGGCTAGGTATTTAAACCTTAGGACACACAGTCCCGGACACACAGTCCTGAACACGCAGCTCAGGACACCCAGTCCTCACCATATTCCCTTGAGCTAAGGTCACACAGACCTCGCCCAATCACTCTGGTAAGTCTTCAAGGTAGACTCCCAAACCTTCACAGACTTCGTTCACCGGCAATCCACAATGTCTCTTGGATGCTCAGAACGCGACGCCTAACCGGCTGGAGGATGCACAGTCCTCAAGTGTAATAAGTCTTCAGATCACACAGACAAGAAGACTTAAGTGATGCCTAATTCTCTTTGGCTCTGGGTGGTTAGGGCTTTATCCTTGCGAGGAGTTCTCTCTCAAAGGCTTCGAGGTGGGTTGCTCTCAAACAACAAAAGCCGTACTCTGAATCTGAGCAGCCAACTGTTTATGGTTGTAGGGGGTGGGCTATTTATAGCCACTTGGCAACCCGGCCTGATTTGTCCGAAATGACCCTGGGTCACTAAGGAACTGACACGTGTTCCAACGGTCAGATTTCAAACTCACACGGCAACTTTACTTGGGCTACAAGCAAAGCTGACTTGTCCAACTCTGGACAAGATTCGCTCTCAAAGTCTTCACTCGAAGACATAGGTTTTGTTTAAGCATCACTTCAGTCATTCTGACTGGTTCTCTTGGACCCCACTTAACAGTACGGTGGTTCCTATGACTCAACAAATAGGAAGAAAAAGACCTACGAAAGATCTAAGTCTTCGAGCTCCATAGGCTTCATGCGATGTCTTCTCTTGTCATAGTCTTCAATGTGAATATCTTCATATACCACCTTTGACTTCAATGTCTTCATACATTTTTAGGGGTCATCTCTGGTAGGAAAACCGAATCAATGAGGGACTTCTACCTGTGTTATCCTGCAATTCTCACAAACACATTAGTCCCTCAACTAGGTTTGTCGTCAATACTCCAAAACCAACTAGGGGTGGCACTAGATGCACTTACATTAAGTCATCGGCGTCCGAAGGTCGAACGTATGTACCTTGGAAGTTATCAAGGAAGGCTTCTTCCAAGTCCTCCCAGCTGCCGATGGAGTTTTCCGGTAGGTTGTTCAACCAGTGTCGTGTTGGTTCATCGAGTTTAAGTGTTACAACTCAAAGAACCAAATGTAGCAAAACGAGAGTTGTAAGCACAAAGCAAAATATAAAGCGCCCGCCCATATGGACCCGCTTGAAGACTATAAAACTCATATGCTTCTCCCCCTTTTGTCAGTAAGGACCAAAAAGGTTTGAAGACATAGAGCATCTACTCGTTCCCATGAAGAGTAGGTGAAGCAGCAGGGTTGTTGGTGGTGTTTGGCGGTGCAGAAGAGCTTGGAGCAGAGTTGAAGCGTGCTGAAGGAGGTGGCGGTGAAGTAGCATCGTCTTCATCCTCGATCACTCTGACATTCACAGTTGCAGCAGAGGAAGAGAACTCAGAGTCTTCAAGGGATGGAGTTCGTCGCAGCACTGCCCTTCGAGGAGGTGTGGAGTTAAACTTGAATCGCTCAGAGAAGCCATCCTCTTGAAGATCATCTTTAGAGCACATCGGCGTCAGCCCTTTCCATGTGCGGCGAGAGGTTTCATGGGCAAAAAAAGCATTCTTGGTGGCAAGATTGCGAATGCAATTAACATCCACCAAGAGGCTTTGCATTTAACGCTTCAGCCAGTCATGATGCCTATCCTGTTTCTGATGAAGAGCCACAAGAAGCTCTCGGTCGTTGAGAACACGAGTGCGCTTCTTGGGTCGTTGGGCAATGGTGCTATCAGTGGCTTTAGTGAGAGCAGAATGCGGTGCACGTGTAGTGCCAGCCAAAGGATACACACGAGTTACGGCTTCAACGCCTTCAACGTTCTGAGAAAAACTTTGATGCTCTGCATTCTGAAGACTTAGAGGTTCCTTGGCAGGCTCAGGATAGATGGCTTCAATAGACATATCCACATCAGGCAAAAAGATCTGATGATTGCGGGCAGAGGGCTGATATGAGATAGCAGAGTGAAGTTTGATCAGCCGCATCACCCAAGGGGCGTAGAACTTCAAACCAAACGGATCAGAGCCAGATGCAGCAAGTTGGCGAATGAAGAAATCCTATGTATTGAAGCATTTTCCATGAAGAATGTAGAAGACCAAAGTCTTCATTGCACCTTCCAGCTTGGCATGGGGAGAATGTCCTTTGATTGGCCAGAGAGTTCGCCTTATGATGTGATAAATGGTTCTTGGCAGATACTCAAGGTCTTCAACGAAGAACTCCATGGGATAAGCAGCATCTTGGGGCAATGGCTTCATCATATTGAGCATCTGACTCATATTAGGTTCAGACTTCTGAAAGATGCTCTCAATAGCTTCACTATGAAGCTGACAGCCATGCTCGTAGAGATCGCCAGGAGTGGGCAAACCAGTGAGCTCAATGATGTCAAAGGCTTTGGCTTCGTGATGAACGTTTCCTGTCATCCACTCCAGGACCCAAGTCTTCGGATCTCTGCTATACCCGTGGATGTGAAGTGTGGCATAGAATTGGAGCAGCAACTCTTCATTCCAATGCTCTTGGTCAGTGACGAACGGCAGCAGTCCAACCTCTTTGAAGCAATCCAGAGCTTCTTCCAGACATGGCAGACCAGCTATTGCTTTAATGTCAAGGCACTTGTGTGGGAAGATGCAACCTTGGTTGTAAAGAATGCATGAGTAATAGCTTCGCTGCGGATAACTCCAGAACCGATCAGATGATATTCTTTCCCTTGAGTAGGGGTTCCTGGAGCTATTGAAGAATGTGTTGTCTGCTCTGAAGCCATTGATATTGAAGGAGCCAGGTGCTGATGCAGGACCTGGGAACCTTGGCAATCTTGGGATTGGCTTCTGCACCTGAGGCCTGTGCTCAACATGATAGTTGAACTGGGGACCGGCAGCAGAGCAGGAACAGAAGCGGCAAGATCAGTGGCTTTGCTGACTTCTGGTGTTTTTGTTGGTGAGGGCTCCACATTAGCTTCAGCCATGACAGCGTCAGTGGCTTCAGTGGTGTTGGTGGTGGCAGCCTCAAGATGTTCAACCTCCACTTGACGAGCAGGAGGGTCGGTCACGATCACATTCTCCTCGAGAACCGCTTCTTGGTGGGATAGGGGAGTGGCAACTTGTGGGACTTCTTCTTCAGTGGATGATGCAGCTGGATTGTCTTCAGCAGAGACTTGAGGCCTTGGACCTTTGCGAAGCCTACGCAACGCGGGTGACGCCTGTGGAGTTGCTGTTGGTTGGGCCTCAAAGTCTTCTTCCTCTTGTGGGTGATTCGCCCATGAAGCATCCTATTGGTGCTCTAGCCGAGGAAGGGCTGCATCATCTTCAACATGGTCATGGTGACCAATGTCTTCAGCAGCGATGGGATCAGCTGCTGGAAAGTCTTCAGCTTCATGAGCCTCTGTGAAAGCAGGCTCATGGACAGTCAGTTGACGTTCTTGTGGATCAGCGTCGGGGTGAACCATGGAAATGGGAAACAATCAAGGGCTCTATGGGAGCAGCCCATTCCTTCTTGGTCTTTCTTTTCTTCTTGGTGGGGGCAGTAGCAGAGGCTTCAGGATGTTTTCTCTTCCTTGCTTCAGCCTCAGCAGTCCTGGTCTTGTTCAGTTCTGAAGCGGTTGACCTGGCCTTTGGCTTCGGGCCAGTCATGCTAGTTGGGAAGACAAGGGGATCTGCTTCCTGCCTTGGTGCTTCGGGTTCAGCCATAGCGGGCTTCTTGGTCTTCTTGGCAGCCATCCTGGGGTCGATGCCAGGACGCCCAAGGGCCTTGCGCTTCTCAGCCTCATTGTAGGCTTGCACACACCTATCAGCCAAGACCTTCATGCGCTCACGAGAACCTTGAGCTTTTGCACATTTCTTTAGAAAGGCTTCCTTGAGCTCGTGCAGCATAATCTTGAAGTTCTTCATGTCTTGCACGCGGAGCTTGGCCATATGCTTCTTGAACTGAGATTTCTCAAAGTCAATCTTCTGCTTCAGTTCAACAATGCGCGGGGCGATGGCTAACTCTGAAGCAATGGCGCCATGGAAGGCGACACTGAGGCCAATGGGTAGTTGCAGATCGTCGAAGCTGATGTTTGGCATGTCAAACCATTCATCAATGAAGTTGTGGATGATTGTTACATCAAAGAGAGGCAGATCATTGAAGATTTCTGCTTCTTCTTTGCTCTTGATGAGTTGCTCAAGAGCGTCATTTGCAAGATCTTCATCACTTGACAGATCAATGGCATCATTGCACAGAATGGCAGCAGCAGTTAGCTCTTGGCCGGTGTGTTGCAGAGGCATCTTGACCTTCTGGGGCTTGGAGATGCGTGACAAATCTTCAGACTGCACACTGTCTTCAGGAGGTGCAGTTGCCAGTGGCTTCGCTCGTAAGATTTTTGGTGAAGGGGCAGGCTTTGAAGCTTTAGGCTTCTTCAACTTCTTTGGCTTCGGTGCTGCAGGCGCTTCATCTGATTCAGCGTCAGCTGCAGGCTCATTCACGACTGTCCCTTGAACCAAGATATGGGTGATGAGACCTTCAAGGTTGTAGAAAGGACCGACGACATTGGGTTCTGCATCACGGGTGCCGTCGGCCCTTGGAGCAGAAGGACCAGGGTTGAAGTCTAGTCCCAATGTCTTCTAGTTCTGCTTCACTGAGTTCTGGGAAAACTGAAAGTTGCGCTTGAACAGAATGTCGTCACGACACCATAGCAGTGACGATGGGTCAGCATCCGCAGGCTGTGGTCCACGGACCATGCAGGGATAGAAGCCTTGTTCACTGGCTTCATCTCTGGTCCTGGGTTGAAGATTTTTGTAGAGGATGTCTCCCCATGGTCGCTTAATGGCATTCTTTTCAGCATATTCCTTTGTCACAAATCTGTACTTGAACCACTGTTCTGCCCAATAGCGTCGAATCCATTGGATTCATGTTTTGCGCTGATTGTAATCCTCTTCAGGATCTGTCTTGTCGGTTCTGAGAGGTCATCTGGCAGATCTCTTGATGTTTCTCCATGATGCTTTCTGCCACCCTTCCTTGCTAATTTCTCTGAAGCCATGAACTTTAAACTGAAAGGCTTCAATAGGTTCAAAGGCTTCAAGGGCTTTCGCTTGCTGGACAGACAGGAACTGGCTTTGGGTGAATTGATATGATGCTGTAAGAATTCTGCAAATGAATGCAGACTATGAGAACCAAGGGATTCTCCCACGGACATGTACCTGTGACAGCATTAAGGTGCGAGGGAAGGGGAAGAGGTCATATGCATTCTCAGAAGATTTTGAATATAAATCAGTTTAGAAGACATTGACCTCATCATGCGAAGACATTCACTCATAGATAAGGAGTTGGTTCCAGATTTGTACGAATCCAGAGATCAGTACAAGTGAGGAATCTAACTACTTTGTGAAGCATAAGTGAATATACTAGGCATGTTATGAGATGCAGTATGAGAGAGATCTAACTTGTGTGAATAGAAACTGCTTGTGGTAGAAAGTGACAAAGCCATAGGATCAATGGTGCCGTAAAAAGGAAGTTTTATTTACCACACTAAGAACTGCTAGATGGAGTGGAAGAGGAGGCCAAGCAGTTCGATCTTCCGTGCCCTAACTTGGCGACGGAGGACACCTATGGCGACGGCGGAGAGGACGATGTCCGCGGTCGGCGTGAAGACGGCGTCGGAGAGGTTGCGGCAGCGAAGCGCTTCGTCGCCGGCATCGTCGAGGGCTAGCGGTGGCGCTAGGGTTCGTGCGAGAGTGGAAGAAGAGATAATGACCGCTGTGAAGTGTGTATTTATAGGTACAGGGGCGGCACTACATTATTACACAGGTGCCCCTGGCGATTCGCATCTGAGGAACACGTGGCCATCATGCAGAATTTTGGGGTTTGTTCCACGTCCCACGCACGCCTGGATTGTCGGGTGGACGTTCCTACTTCTTCGGGTTTCATGTGGAGGAATGAGCATTGAAAGCGGACTTAAGGTTTGTCTCTGTATCTTCTGCTGACAAGGACGCGGGGAAGACATTCGGCAGTTTCAATAGAATGCATATGATTTGGAGAGATAGAGTTTGAGATAGAAAGCACAGAGAGGTTAGGGTCCGATCACATTCACTTAGTTCAAAAGATTCAACAAGAAGACATAGCTATAAGTGAATGCTGTAGAGGACAGAACACTAGTATATATGTATATAATCAACATAGTGAAGATAATCATGAAAACATGTTGAGATTGAAGCCAAACCAAATGTGAAGACATAGCAAGGTAACGCCATGAGTGAAACACTTCAAATAGAACATTTGGTGCCGGCGTTACCCACCGTATAGGAAGTATTAGACCCAGACACGGCGCACAATTATCGTGGCGCTCCGAAGTCAAATTCCACATTAATGTATTCACACTTAGAATGTATGTCTTCATTGATTGAAGATATACTTTACTTCGTGTGTTGCACATCTAAGTCATCAATATGCATAAGGGTTAGGATGTGTGCCTGATCACAGGACATTTGAGGATTCCAGGATATTTAGCTCACACCGTAACTTGCAAAATCTCTTCTCATCCAAGGGCTTGGTGAAGATATCTGCCAATTGCTCTTCAGTGTTGACGTGTATGATATCAATATCTTCCTTCACAACATGATCTCTGAGAAAGTGATGACGAATTTCAATGGCTTTGTCTTCGAGTGCTGAACTGGGTTGTTGGCAATCTTGATGGCGCTTTCATTGTCGCAGTAGAGTGGCACTTGCTTCAGATGAATGCCATAGTCCTTGAGTGTTTGCTTCATCCACAGAAGCTGAGCGCAGCAAGATCCAGCAGCAATGTATTCAGATTCAGCAGTGGAGAGAGATACACAGTTCTGCTTCTTTGAAGACCAACATACAAGTGATCGTCCCAGAAAATGACATGTGCCTGATGTAGACTTGCGATCCACTTTGTCACCAGCATAATCAGCATCCGAGAATCCAACCAGATCAAACTCTGAGCCCTTTGGATACCATAATCCTAGAGTTGGGGTGTGAGCCAAATATCGAAGAATTCGCTTCACAGCTAAGTGATGCGACTCCTTTGGTGCCACTTGGAATCGAGCACACATGCAAACACTAAGCATAATATCTGGCCTAGATGCACATAGATAAAGTAAAGAACCAATCATGGAGCGGTATACCTTTTGATCGAACTCTTTACCATTGTCGTCAGGACCCAGATGATGCTTGGCTGGCATTGGCGTCGTGAAGCCTTTGCAGTCTTGCATACCGAACTTCTTCAGGCAATCTTTGAGATACTTCCCTTGAGATATGAAGATGCCGTTGCGTTGCTGTCGTATTTGAAGACCGAGAAAGAACTTCAGCTCTCCCATCATAGACATTTGATATTGCTCTTGCATCATAAATCCAAACTCTTCACTGTACTTATGATTGGTGCACCGGAAGATAATGTCATCCACATATATTTGGCACACAAACAGTTCACCATCATATGTCTTCATGAAGAGAGTGAGTGCGAGGGAACCAGGTATGAAGCCTTTGCTCTTCAGGAAGTATTTGAGTGTGTCATACCAGGCCCGAGGGGCTTGTTTGAGGCCATACAGTGCCTTGTTGAGCTTGTATACCATGTCATGATGTTTTGGATCTTCAAAGCTAGGTGGTTGTGCAACATACACTTCTTCTTCAATCTTGCCATTGAGAAAGGCGCTCTTCACATCCATTTGATAAAGAAGTATGTTGTGATGATTTGCATAGGCCAGCAGTATGCGTATGGCTTCAAGTCTAGCCACGGGAGCAAATGTTTCATCGAAGTCAATGCCTTCCACTTGAGTATATCCTTGAGCAACGAGACGAGATTTGTTTCTGACAACTTGACCGTGCTCATCTTGTTTGTTGCGGTATATCCATTTTGTGCCTATTATGTTGTGCTTCCGAGGATCGGGACGCTTAACCAGTTCCCATACATTATTCAGCTCGAACTGTTGAAGCTCTTCTTGCATAGCTTGAATCCATTCAGGTTCCATGAAGGCTTCTTCAACTTTCTTGGGTTCTGTTATTGAGACGAATGCGAAGTGCCCACAGAAATTTGCTAGCTGAGTTGCCCTTGAACGAGTGAGTGGACCGGGTTCATTGATGCTATTAATTATTCTTTCAATCTGCACTTCATTGGCAACACGAGGATGTACAGGGCGAAGATTTTGCTCTTGCTGATCATTGTCGTTGTTAGAGGGAATGTCTTCAGGCTGAGCATTGTCTTCAGATTGATCAGGTGTTGAGATGATAAGTTCTTCTTCAGGATGAGCTTCAGAAGGTATAATTTCTCCAGTTCCCATTAGCTTGATTAATTCACTGGATGGAACTTCATCTAGCACATTTGGCAGGTGCTCTCTTTGTGAACCGTTGGTCTCATCGAACCGCACATCCACTATTTCAACCACTTTATAATGAAAGAGATTGAAGACTCTGTAGGAGTGCGAATCTTTTCCATATCCAAGCATAAAACCCTCATGTGCTTTTGGTGCAAACTTTGAGGTGTGATGTGGGTCCTTGATCCAGCACCTGGCGCCAAATACTCTGAAGTAACTGACATTTGGCTTCTTGCCAGTAAGGAGCTCATAAGATGTCTTGTTCAGAAGCTTGTGAAGACAAACACGATTGATTGTATGGCATGCAGTATCAATGGCTTCAGGCCAGAATTTTCTTGGAGTCTTGTATTCATCTAGCATCGTTCTGGCCATCTCAATGAGTGTTCTGTTCTTGCGTTCGACGACGCCATTCTGCTGTGGCGTGTACGGGGCTGAGAATTAATGTGTGATTCCCAAGGTATCAAGATATGTATCAAGGCCAATGTTCTTGAATTCAGTGCCATTGTCACTTCTGATATGCTTTATCTTGGCGCCATAGTTGTTCATTGCTCGATTGGCGAAGCGTCTGAAGACATCCTGCACTTCAGTCTTGTAAAGGATTATGTGCACCGAAGTATATCTAGAATAATCATCAACAATGACAAAGCCATAGAGACAAGCAGTAGTAGTAAGAGTTGAGTAATGAGTGGGACCAAAAAGATCCATGTGAAGCAGTTCGAAGGGTCGAGTAGTAGTCATGATTGTCTTCGAGGGATGTTTGGCCCTCGTCATCTTTCCTGCCTCACAGGCACCGCATAAGTGATCTTTCTTGAACTTGATGCCCTCGATGCCTATGACATGCTTCTTCTTTGCCAGGGTGTGGAGGTTCCTCATGCCAGCATGCCCAAGCCTCCGATGCCAGAGCCAGCATTCTGAAGCTTTTGCTAGAAGACATACGGCAAGCTGTGGTCCTGCTAAGAAATCTACCACGTACAAATCATCTTTTCGATACCCTTCAAATACTAGAGACTTGTCAGATTCCATTAGAACAAGGCAATGATATTTTCCAAATATTACGATCATGTTTAAATCACAAAGCATTGAGACAGACATTAAGTTGAAGCCAAGGGATTCAACAAGCATGACTTTATCCATGTGTTGATCCCTTGAGATTGCAACTCTACCTAGACCCAATACCTTACTTTTACCAGTGTCAGCAAATGTGATGTGGCTCTTGTCGGATGGACGTAAGGTTGAGTCCATAAGAAGGCTTCTTTTGCCAGTCATGTGATTTGTACACCCACTATCAATAATCCATTCTGAAGACGCTGGTGTCGTACCCTACAATGCAGTTAGGGGGATAGGCTTCACGAAGAGAATTGTGAAGCAAAAACATTTAACGAACCAGTGGGTTATGAAAGCTTAGATCCAGATTAGGACTAATAGGGAGAGTAGCAAGCGATTCAGGAACGAAGTACATAGTAAGACCATTCGGGCATTTGATCTTGCGCCCTACAAGATGTTTAAGGTCCCCAACAATAGCGTCAGACGATTTTGGTTTTCTGCTGGAGAACTTTCCTTGCAAAAGAGAGTTAAGCTTTCTTAGCCACCCACATCTTCAAGGGTGGCTTAGAAGCAATAAGTCTAAGTGCAGCATCTGAGAACTTTGGCTTTGGAGCCCTAGCAAACAGTCTTGCAGGCGGACAATAGTACTCATAAGAATAAGCAGAATAGTTCTTGGTCTTATGAACATGGCGGTTTGATGAACCGCTCTCATATTCATAGGCCTGAGTATGGTTTCCCTGCAAAACATTTGCATTAGTGCGACTCAGGTGAGTCCTTTGTTTGTATGAAGCCTTTGGACCGTATGAAGCCTTTGGTTTAAGGTTTGTCTTCGTCACGTGAGGTGTCATGATGACAGTCACAGGAAGATTCTCCAGACACTTTTTCGGAACCCAGATCTTCTTCATAGGCGGTCCATTCCTGCAGTTAGTACCAATGTACCTGGCAAACACTTCACCATTCTGATTCTTAAACAGTTTATAGTTTGCATCAAAGGATTCATCAATGACAATGGGGTTTGCACAAGTGAACCCAGATAGAGTGGATGGATCTGCTGAAAATTCCTTTGCAGCAACCCATGTGGTTTTGGGTACTGCTCAGGTTTCCAATAAGAGCCATCAGCATTCATTTTCCTTACGAACCCAACACCCTCTTTCCTCGGGTTTCGGTTCAAGATCTGCTTTTTGAGGACATCACATAGTGTCTGATGCCCTTTAAGACTTTTGTACATCCTTGTTTCAAGCAATGTCTTCAACCTAGCATTCTCGTCAGCAATAGCAGTGGAATCCTCAGCAGAGGGGTTAGTTCCCACATCAACAGTTGAAGATATTACAACAGTAGCAGCAGTAGAACATTCAGCAACAGTAGTAGCATTATCACGCTCAATGCATTTAAGACATGGTGGTTCAAATCCTTCCTGAGCGGAGCTGATCTATTCGGCGCGAAGTGACTCGTTTTCCTTTTGAAGATCTTCATGAGCCGCTCTCAATTTCTCAAGATCTTGCTTCCTTTGAAGATAATCATAGGAAAGCTTTTCATGAGTTGTTGAGAGCGTTTCATGACGACTTTCAAGTTCCTCATACTTAACGTGAAGATTTTTTATATCTTCAATTAAGGACTCAGATCGAGTCATTTCAGCACCTAACATATCATCGCTTCTGTCTAACAGTTTTTGAATATGTTCCATAGCTTTCTGTTGTTCAGTTGCAATTTTAGCAAGTGTTTTGTAGCTGGGTTTTGAACCACAATCAGAGTCATCTTCACTAGATGTTTGATAGTGAGTAGTGCGTGTGTTTACCTTGGCACCGCGTGCCATGAAGCAGTAGGTAGAAGCGGAGTAGTCCTTGTCATTTGCATCGGTGTCGGTAATGACGTCATTGTCTTCAGTGTTGAAGATGGACTTGGCAACGTATGCTGTAGCCAGACTTGCGACACCTGAATCGGACTCCTCCTCAGACTCCACCTCCGCCTCCTCAGAAGCGGACTCCTCCTATGAATCCATTTCCTTGCCAACAAATGCACGTGCCTTGCCAGATGAGCTCTTCTTATGTGATGAAGACTTTGAGGAAGACTTGGAAGAAGACTTTGAGTATTTCTTCTTCTTCTTGTCGTCAGAGTCATATTCCTTGCTCTTCTTCTTCTTTTTGTTCTCATTGTCCCACTGCGGACACTCAGAGATGAAGTGGCCAGGTTTCTTGCACTTGTGACATGTTTTCTTCTTGTAGTCGTGAGCAGAAGCTTCATCGTTCCTTGAGCTTGATCGGGAAGACTTTCTGAAACCTTTCTTCTTGGTGAATTTTTGGAACTTCTTCACAAGCATAGCAAGATCCCTTCCAATGTATTCAGGATCATCCGAACTGCTGTCAGATTCTTCTTCAGATGAGGAGACAACTTTTGCCTTCAAAGCACGAGTTCGCCCATAGTTTGGACCGTAGATATCTCTTTTCTCAGAAAGCTGAAACTCATGTGTGTTGAGCCTCTCAAGTATGTCAGACGGATCGAGTGTCTTGAAATCAGGACGTTCTTGAATCATCAGGGCTAGGGTGTCAAACGAACTATCAAGTGATCTCAGTAGTTTCTTGATGACTTCATGCTTGGTGATCTCAGTAGCACCGAGGGCTTGAAGCTCATTTGTGATGTCAGTGAGTCGGTCAAATGTGAGCTGGACATTCTCATTGTCATTTCGCTTGAAGCGGTTGAAGAGGTTGCGAAGGACACTGATTCTCTGATCTCTCTGGGTTGAGACGCCTTCATTGACCTTGGAGAGCCAGTCCCAGACCAGCTTAGATGTTTCCAAAGCACTCACACGGCCATACTGTCCTTTGGTCAGATGACCACAGATGATATTCTTGGCAGTAGAGTCCAGTTGAACGAACTTCTTGACACCAGCAGCAGTGACACCTTCTCCAGCCTTGGGAACGCCATTCTTGACGACATACCATAGGTCAACGTCAATGGCTTCAAGATGCATGCGCATCTTATTCTTCCAGTAGGGATATTCAGTTCCATCGAAGACGGGGCACGCAGCGGAGACTTTAATTATCCCTGCCGTCGACATAGCTAAAACTCCAGGTGGTTAAACCGAATCACACAGAACAAGGGAGCACCTTGCTCTGACACCAATTGAAAGTGCGTTATATCGACTAGAGGGGGGGTGAATAGGCGATTTTTATGAAAGTCTTCAAAACGTGGAAGTTATGAAGACAAACGATAGAAATAAACCTATTACCCTGCAGCGGAAGGTAGACTACACTAGGCAAGCCATAGTCAACTATTCAATGGAGTGAAAGCACAATGACTAATAGCAGCAATGTAGTAAGGATCAGGTAGGAAGATATTATGAAGCCAAACAGAAAACACAGTCACTCAGTGAAGATAAAAGATAGTGCAATCATACAATGACTTCACAAGGAGTAACAGTAAGTAAAGGGAAGGGATGATGAAACTAGTGAATCGTTGAAGACAATGATTTGTTGGACCAGTTCCAGTTGCTGTGACAACTGTACGTATGGTTAGGGCGGCTAGGTATTTAAACCTTAGGACACACAGTCCCGGACACCCAGTCCTGAACACGCAGCTCAGGACACCCAGTCCTCACTGTATTCCCCTTTAGCTAAGGTCACACAGACCTCGCCCAATCACTCTGGTAAGTCTTCAAGGTAGACTCCCAAACCTTCACAGACTTCGTTCACCGGCAATCCACAATGTCTCTTGGATGCTCAGAACGTGACGCCTAACCGGCTGGAGGATGCACAGTCCTCAAGTGTAATAAGTCTTCAGATCACACAGACAAGAAGACTTAAGTGATGCCTAATTCTCTTTGGCTCTGGGTGGTTAGGGCTTTATCCTCGCAAGGGGTTCTCTCTCAAAGGCTTCGAGGTGGGTTGCTCTCAAACAACAAAAGTCGTACTCTGAATCTGAGCAGCCAACCGTTTATGGTTGTAGGGGGTGGGCTATTTATAGCCACTTGGCAACCCGACCTGATTTGTCCGAAATGACCCTGGGTCACTAAGGAACTGACACGTGTTCCAACGGTCAGATTTCAAACTCACACGGCAACTTTACTTGGGCTACAAGCAAAGCTGACTTGTCCGACTCTGGACAAGATTCGCTCTCAAAGTCTTCACTCGAAGACATAGGTTTTGTTTAAGCATCACTTCAGTCATTCTGACTGGTTCTCTTGGACCCCACTTAACAGTACGGTGGTTCCTATGACTCAACAAAGAGGAAGAAAAAGACCTACGAAAGATCTAAGTCTTCGAGCTCCATAGGCTTCATGCGATGTCTTCTCTTGTCATAGTCTTCAATGTGAATATCTTCATATACCACCTTTGACTTCAATGTCTTCATACATTTTTAGGGGTCATCTCTGGTAGGAAAACCGAATCAATGAGGGACTTCTACCTGTGTTATCCTGCAATTCTCACAAACACATTAGTCCCTCAACTAGGTTTGTCGTCAATACTCCAAAACCAACTAGGGGTGGCACTAGATGCACTTACATTAAGTCATCGGCGTCCGGAGGTCGAATGTATGTACCTTGGAAGTTATCAAGGAAGGCTTCTTCCAAGTCCTCCCAGCTGTCGATGGAGTTTTCCGGCAGGTTGTTCAACCAGTGTCGTGCTGGTCCTTTGAGTTTTAAAGGGAGGTATTTGATGGCGTGGAGGGCATCTCCGCGAGCCATATGAATGTGGAGAATAAAGTCCTCAATCCACACCGCGGGGTCAGTTGTTCCATCGTATGATTCGATATTTACGGGTTTACTTCGTCAGTGAAGCAAAGAGGGTGTGGGGCACCACTATATCGGGCCGTATCGCAATGTAGCTCTGATGGGGTCCGTCTGTGACTTTCAGCCCATGCATGACTTGGTTTGTGACGTCCGAACAGATGGCCGTCGTCGCATGTCGGGGCACGTCCTCATGATCCGTAGATCGATCTGGTATGTCCTGCTTTATTGTTCAGGTCATGCCGAAGGTCATATGTATGACCGTAAGCGGATTTACCTCTGCCTTTGCGATCAGGCGAGGCGGGCTGGTGTTCGTCTTGAGTTGCCGCTTTGTCCCAGGCACGTGGTGGTCGGTCGGCCGCATTGTGCGATGGTGGTATGTGTTCCGGCGCCTCGTCGTTGAACTGAGGTAGTAATTTGTGCTTCGGGTAGCTTTTGGTCGGGTGCTTTAGGCCGTATTCTTCGGCTGCTAGGACGTTAGTCCATTTATCGTTGAGCAGATCTTGGTCAGCTTGAAGCTGCTGCTGCTTCTTTTTCAGGCTCCTTGCAATGGCTATTAGCTGGCGCTTGAAGTGCTCCTGCTCAAGAGGTTCCTCAGGCACGATGAAATCCTCAGTGCCGAGGCTCGCCTCATCCTCGGAGAGCGGAAGATAATTACTGTCCTCCGAGTCCTCGTGCGTGGCCTATTTACCAGGGCTAACCTTCCCATCTTCCCGTTCATCCTGTTCAATAGCTGTGTCAATGGGGTCTTCGTTGTCTTCGACACCTTCCGGAGTGTTATCTTCTCCTGTGCCGGTGTTGCTATCTTTACTGCGGCGTGACTTAGAGCGGCACCGCTGACACCGACGTTTCGATTGTATCTCAGGAGGTTTATCCTCAACTGGATCTTCTTTGTCATCGCCGCTGTTCTCCTTTGGTGCATCCACCATGTATACATCATACGAGGAAGTGGTCGTCCAACGTCCGGTGAATGGCGGGTCCTGGGCCTCTTCTTCTCCGGCATCGTCGTCCATACCGTCGACGTCGTCGGAACTGTAATCGAGCATGTCAGTTAAGTCTTCGATGGTGGCTATGAAGTGGGTAGCGGGCGGGGAGCGAAATTCCCTGTCATCAGCTTCTAGTTCGAACCAGATATAGTTCGGCTGTGAATCCCCCGCTAAGGATAGATTTTTTTAATGAATTCAGCACATTGCCCAAGGGTGAGTGCCAGAAGATGTCCACGGTGATGAATTCGGGGATCGATAACCGCTCATGCTCGACATGCTCGGGAGCACATAGTTCGGAACTTTTAAACGAAAACGAGCCCGAGGTTCCGGTGACACAGGCATTACCAGAGGTTAGGTCTGTGTGTGGCTCCAACACCGTGGCGTCTGCTGCTTCCGTGGCGGGGTTAAGCTTCCTGTCCTCGGATGGCATGACCTGCTCCGGATCAGAGGCCAGAGCGGTTACCCGTGCAATTTCCTGGGTATGGCCTGATGACAGATCTAAGTCATGTTCATCGAGGTGACAGGGATCAATTGCCATGGTATCGAATCCGTCAAAGATAAAGTCTCCGTGGATATCTGCGACGTAGTTCAAGCTCCCGAATCTGAACTGACGGCCAGGGGCATAGCTGGCGGTCTGCTCCAGATGGCGAAGCGAGTTGGCCCGCAGTGCGAAGCCGCCGAACACGAAGATCCGTCCGGGGAGGAAGACCTCCCCTTGGACAGCATCGTTGTAGATGATTGAAGGAGCCATCAAACCTTTTGAGGATGACACAGTAGAACTCTTAATGAAAGCACCAATGTCAGTGTCAAAACCGGCGGATCTCGGGTAGGGGGTCCCGAACTTTGCATCTAGGATCGATGGTAACAGGAGACGGGGGACACAATGTTTTACCCAGGTTTGGGCCCTCTCTATGGAGGTAATACCCTACGTCCTGCTTGATTGATCTTGATGAATATGAGTATTACAAGAGTTGATCTACCACGAGATCGTAATGACTAAACCCTAAAAGTCTAGTCTGGCTATGATTATGAGGATTTGGTCTATCTACGGACCTAGCCCTCCGGTTTATATAGACACGGGAGGGATCTAGGGTTACACAAGGTCCATTACAGAGAAAGGAATCTTCATAGTTGGTCGACAAGCTTGCCTTCCACGCCAAGGAAAGTCCTATCCGGACATGGGTAGAGTCTTTGGTCTTTGTATCCTTATAGCCCATCAATCCAGCCCATATCCAATAGATCGGACACCCGAGGACCCCTTAGTCCAGGACTCCCTCAATACGTCTCCATCGTATCTACTTTCCCAAACACTTTTGACCTTGTTTTAGACTCTAACTTGCATGATTTGAATGGAACTAACCCAGACTGACGCTGTTTTCAGCAGAATTGCCATGGTGTTATTTTTGTGCAGAAATAAAAGTTCTCGGAATGACCTGAAACTTCACGGAGAATATTTTTGGAATTTATAAAAAATATTGGCGAAAGAATAAACACCAGGGGGCCCACACCCTGTCCACGAGGGTGGGGGGGCGCCCCCTGTCTCGTGGGCCCCCTGAGGCTCCACCAACCTCAACTCCAACTCTATATATTCACATTCGGGGAGAAAAAAATCAAGGAGAAGGATTCATCACATTTTACAATATGGAGCCGCCGCCAAGCCCTAATCTCTCTCGGGAGGGCTGATATGGAGTCCGTTCGGGGCTCCAGAGAGGGGAATCTGTCGCCATCGTCATCATCAACCTTCCTCCATCACTAATTTCATGATGTTCACCGCCGTGCGTGAGTAATTCCATCGTAGGATTGTTGGACGGTGATTGGTTGGATGAGATTTATCATGTAACCGAGTTAGTTTTGTTAGGGTTTGATCTCTAGTATCCACTATGTTCTGAGATTGATGTTGCTATGACTTTGCTATGATTAATGCTTGTTACTAGGGCCCAAGTGCCATGATTTCAGATCTGAACCTATTATGTTTTCATGAATATATGTGAGTTCTTGATCCTATTTTGCAAGTCCATAGTCACCTACTATGTGTTATGATCCGATAACCCCGAAGTGACAATAATCAGGACCACTCCCGGTGATGACTATAGTTTGAGGAGTTCATGTATTCACTAAGTGTTAATGCTTTGTTCCGGTACTCTACTAAAAGGAGGCCTTAATATCCCTTAGTTTCTGATAGGACCCCGCTGCCGCGGGAGGGTAGGACAAAAGATGTCATGCAAGTTCTTTTCCATAAGCACGTATGACTATATTCGGAATACATGCCTACATTACATTGATGAACTGGAGCTAGTTCTGTGTCACCCTATGTTATAATTGTTGCATGAGGAATCACATCCGACATAATTATCCATCACTGATCCATTGCCTACGAGCTTTTCACATATTGATCTTTGCTTAGTTACTTTTTCGCTGCCACTGTTACAATCACTACAAAAACTATTACTATTACCTTTGCCACCTTTACCGTTACTTCCATATTACTTTGCTACTAAATACTTTGCCGCGGATATTAATTCTTTCAGGTGTGGTTGAATTGACAACTCAAATGTTAATACTTGAGAATATTCTTTGGCTCCCCTTGTGTCGAATCAATAAATTTGGGTTGAATACTCTACCCTCGAAAACTATTGCGATCCCCTATACTTGTGGGTTATCAGAGCAGGAAGACATGATGCCTGGCTTGATAAATCTGACCGGAAACAGCAAGAAAAGAGAACATAGGATTTCTCCGCGATACGGTGATCAACGGGTTAGTTACTTTTTCGCTGCCACTGTTACAATCACTACAAAAACTATTACTATTACCTTTGCCACCTTTACTGTTACTTCCATATTACTTTGCTACTAAATACTTTGCCGCGGATATTAATTCTTTCAGGTGCGGTTGAATTGACAACTCAAATGTTAATACTTGAGAATATTCTTTGGCTCCCCTTGTGTCGAATCAATAAATTTGGGTTGAATACTCTACCCTCAAAAACTATTGCGATCCCCTATACTTGTGGGTTATCAGAGCAGGAAGACATGATGCCTGGCTTGATAAATCTGACCGGAAACAGCAAGAAAAGAGAACATAGGATTTCTCCGCGATACGGTGATCAACGGGTTAGGGAAGTATATATATAGATTTTTTTTATCTTGGGGGACAAGCAAACAGAAGAAAAACGGAGTCCGGAAGGTGTCCCAGATGGGCACAACCCACCTGGGCGCGCCAGGCAAGCCTGCGCGCCCTGGTGTCTTGTGCCCACTAGGGTACGCTTCCCCGGTAGATTATTGTTTTCCTATTTTTCTAAATATTCCAAAACTGACAAAAACTATTTTTGCAGATTCTTTGGAGTCCGTTTACTTACCGTATCACGTACCTCCTTATTTTCATGATTGTGGAGTGTTTCGGAAGGACTCTTTTGTGTGTTCTTTGAGTGTCAAAGTTCAACATTAATGGCCGTACCTGACATATAATGTTTTATTCGTTGCCCATTGACAACCTTCGGGTTAGTACCTTCGGAATTATTTATTTTGATGGCTCCAGACCGATAAACCTCCTCGATGACATATGAGCCTTCCCATTTTGAGAGGAATTTTCCTGCGAAGAATCTGAAACGAGAGTTGTACAAAAGAACATATTCTCCAACTTTAAACTCACGCTTTTGGATTCTTTTGTCATACCATCTTTTAACTTTTTCTTTAAATAATTTTGCATTTTCATAAGCTTGGGTTCTCCATTCATCTAATGAGCTAATATCAAATGACCTCTTTTCACCAGCAAGTTCGAAATCATAATTGAGTTCTTTGATTTCCCAATATGCTTTATGTTCGAACTCAAGAGGCAAATGATAAGCTTTTCCATAAACCATTTTATAAGGAGACATACACACAGGATTTTTATATGCTGTTCTATAAGCCCAAAGTGCATCATCTAATTTCTTAGACCAATTCTTCCTGGACCTATTGACAGTCTTTTGCAAAATTAATTTTATTTCTCTATTGCTAAGTTCAACTTGACCACTAGACTGAGGATGATACGGTGATGTGATTCTATGGTTAACATTATACTTAGCAAGCATTTTATGGAAAGCGCCATGAATAAAATGTGAACCACCATCAATCATTAAATTTCTAGGGACTCCAAACCTTGGGAAAATAACTTCCTTAAGCATTTTAATAGAGGTGTTGTGATCATCACTACTGGTTGGAATAGCTTCTACCCATTTAGTAACATAATCAACAGCAACCAAAATATGTGTATACCCATTAGAGGAAGGAAAAGGTCCCATGTAATAAAATCCCCAACTATCAAATGGTTCAACAGCGAGTGAATAATTCATAGGCATTTCTTGGCGCTTACTAATATTACCTATCCTTTGACATTCATCACAAGATATGACGAACTTACATGCATCCTTGAAGAGAGTAGGCCAATAAAATCCAGACCGCAGTACCTTGTGAGCAGTTCTATCTTCGGCATGATGCCCTCCATAAGCTTTGAAGTGACATTTATGTAGGATTTGTCCCTGTTCATGCTCAGGTACACAACATCTAATAATATCATCTACTCCTTCTTTATAAAGATGTGGGTCATCCCAAAAGTAATGTCTTAAATCATAGAAGAATTTTTTCTTTTGTTGGTATCTAAAGCTAGGTGGTAAATATTTAGCAACAATGTAATTAGCATAATCAGCATGCCAAGGAGTATTGTGAGCAACATTTATTGCAGCTAACTGCTCATCAGGAAAACTATCATCAATAGGTAGTGGGCCATCAAGCACATTTTCAAGCCTAGATAAATTATCAGCTGGTTCTCAACTCCTTTTATATCAATGATATGTAAATCGTATTCTTTTAATAAGAGAACCCATCGAATAATTCTAGGTTTAGCATCTTTATTTTCCATGAGATATTTAATAGCAGCATGGTCTGTGTGAACAGTTACTTTGGAATCAACAATATAAGGTCTAAATTTATCACAAGCAAACACAACTGCTAAGAATTCTTTTTCAGTAGTAGCATAGTTTCGTTGAGCATTGTCTAGAGTTCTACTAGCATAATGAATAACATTCAGTTTCTTATCAACTCTTTGTCCTAGAGTAGCACCAGTAGCATAATCACTAGCATCACACATAATTTCAAAAGGCAAGTTCCAATCAGGTGGTTGAACAATAGGTGCAGAAATTAAGGCTTTTCTTGAGTGTTTCAAAGGCTTCTAGACAATAATCATCAAAAACAAAAGGAATATCCTTTTGCAAGAGACTAGTAAGAGGCCTAGAAATTTTTGAAAAGTCTTTGATAAATCTCCAATAAAAACCAGCATGACCTAAGAAACTACGAATACCTTTTATATCTTTAGGACATGGCATTTTCTCAATTGCATCAACCTTAGCTTTATCCACTTCAATACCTCTTTCAGAAATTTTATGACCCAAGACAATGCCTTCATTAACCATAAAGTGGCACTTCTCCATATTCAAGACAAGATTTGTTTGTTCACATCTCTGCAAAACTTGATCAAGATTGCTTGAACAATCATCAAAAGACTTCCCATAAACAGAGAAATCATCCATGAAAACCTCAACAACCTTTTCACAAAAGTCAGAGAATATAGCTGTCATACATCTTTGAAAGGTAGCTGGTGCATTACATAAACCAAAAGGCATACGTTTATAAGCATAAGTTCCAAAGGGACAAGTAAAAGTGATCTTTTCTTGATCAGGTTGAGAAACAGGTATTTGTGAAAACCAGAATATCCATCAAGGAAGCAAAAATGTGTGTGCTTGGATAATCTTTCAAGCATTTGATCAATAAAAGGCAGAGGGTAATGATATTTTCTAATTGCTTTGTTTAATTTTCTAAAATCAATTACCATTCTATAGCCTGTAACAATTTTTGTGGAATAAGTTCATTCTTATCATTAGGAACAACAGTAATACCTCCTTTCTTAGGGACACAATGAACAGGACTTACCCATCTACTATCAGCTATAGGATAGATTATACTAAAGGAAATATGCCCTAGAGGCAATAATAAAGTTATTATTTATTTCCTTATATCATGATAAATGTTTATTATTCATGCTAGAATTGTATTAACCGGAAACATAATACATGTGAATACATAGACAAACAGAGTGTCACTAGTATGCCTCTACTTGACTAGCTCGTTGATCAAAGATGATTACGTTTCCTAACCATAGACATGAGTTGTCATTTGATAAACGGGATCACATCATGAGGAGAATGATGTGATTGACTTGACCCATTCCATTAGCTTAGCACTTGATCGTTTTAGTTTACTGCTATTGCTTTCTTCATGACTTATACATGTTCCTATGACTATGAGATTATGCAACTCCCGATTACCGGAGGAACACTTTGTGTGCTATCAAACATCACAATGTAACTGGGTGATTATAAAGGTGCTCTACAGGTGTCTCCGATGGTACTTGTTGAGTTGGCATAGATCGAGATTAGGATTTGTCACTCCGATTGTCCGAGAGGTATCTCTGGGCCCTCTCGGTAATGCACATCACTATAAGCCTTGCAAGCAATGCAACTAATGAGTTAGTTGTGGGATGATGCATTACAGAATGAGTAAAGAGACTTGTCGGTAATGAGATTGAGCTAGGTATTGAGATACCAACGATCAAATCTTGGGCAAGTAACATACCGATGATAAAGGGAACAACGTATGTTGTTATGCGGTTTGACCGATAAAGATCTTCGTAGAATATGTAGGAACCAATATGAGCATCTAGGTTCCGCTATTGGTTATTGACCGGAGACGAGTCTCGGTCATGTCTACATAGTTCTCGAACCCGTATGGTCCGCACGCTTAACGTTTGGTGATGATCGGTATTATGAGTTTATGTGTTTTGATGTACCGAAGATAGTTAGGAGTCCTGGATGAGATCGGGGACATGACGAGGAGTCTCGAAATGGTTGAGACGTAAAGATCGATATATTGGATGACTATATTCGGACATTGGAAAGGTTCCGAGTGATTCGGGTATTTTTCGGAGTACCGGAGAGTTACGGGAATTCACTGGGAGGGTCAATGGGCCTTCATGGGCTTTAGTGGAAATAGATGGCAGCAAGGAAGTGTGGGGTGCGCCCCCCCTAGGCCCAAACCTAATTGGTTTACGGCTTTGGGGGCCGGCCCCCTCTTTCCTGCTCCTCTCCTCCTCTTTCCTTCCCCTCCTAGTTGGACTAGGAAAGGGGGAACCTACTCCTAGTAGGAGAAGGATTCCCCCCTTGGGGCGCACCCTATGAGGCCGCCGGCCCCCTCCCCTTGCTCCTTTATATACGTGGCCAGGGGGCACCCCATAGACACAAGTTGATTGTTCCAAGCCGTGTGTGGTCCCCCCTCCACTATAATCCACCTCGATCATATCGTAGTGGTGCTTAGGCGAAGCCCTGCATCGGTAGCAACATCATCACCGTTATCACGTCGTCGTGTTGACGGAACTCTCCTGTGAAGCTCTGCTGGATCGGAGTTCGTAGGACGTCATCGAGCCGAACGTGTGCTGAACTCAGAGGTGCCGTACGTTCAGTACTTGGATCGGTCTGATCGTGAAGACGTACGACTACATCAACCGCGTTCTCATAACGCTTCCACTTATGGTCTACGAGGGTACGTGGACAATACTCTCCCCTCTCGTTGCTATGCATCACCATGATCTTGCGTGTGCGTAGGAAAATTTTGAAATTACTACGTTCCCAACAGTGGCATCTGAGCCAGGTTTATGCGTAGATGTTATATGCACGAGTAGAACACAAGTGAGGTGTGGGCGATACAAGTCATACTACTTACCAGCATGTCATACTTTGGTTCGGCGGTATTGTTGGATTAAGCGGCCTGGACTAACATTACGCGTACGCTTATGCGAGACTGGTTCTACCGACGTGCTTAGCACACAGGTGGCTGGCGGGTGCCAGTTTCTCCAACTTTAGTTGAACCGAGTGTGACTACGCCCGGTCCTTGTTGAAGGTTAAAACAACACTAACTTGACAAAGTATCGTTGTGGTTTGATGCGTAGGTAAGAATGGTTCTTGCTTAGCCCGTAGCAGCCATGTAAAACTTGTAACAACAAAGTAGAGGACGTCTAACTTGTTTTTGCAGGGCATGTTGTGATGTGATATGGTCAAGGCATGATGCTATATTTTATGAGGTGATCATGTTTTGTAATGAAGTTATCGGCAACTGGCAGAAGCCTTATGGTTGTCTCTTTATTGCATAAGATGCAAGCGCCAAATAATTGCTTTACTTTATCGCTATGCGATAGCAATAGTTGCAACAGCAATAGTTGGTGAGATGACCATGTGATGACAGATTGATAGAGATCAAGATGATGCAGATCATGGTGTCATGCCGGTGACGATAGAGATCATGACGGTACTTTGGAGATGGAGATCAAAGGCGCAAAATGATCATGGCCATATCATGTCACATATTTTGATTGCATGTGATGTTTATCCTTTATGCATCTTATTTTGCTTAGTTCGGCGGTAGCATTATAAGATGATCTCTCACTAAATTTCAAGGTACAAGTGTTCTCCCTGAGTATGCACCATTGCCAAAGTTCGTCGTGCCGAGACACCACGTGATGATCGGGTGTGATAAGCTCTACGTTCACATACAATGGGTGCAAGCCAGTTTTGCACATGCAGAAATACTCAGGTTAAACTTGACGAGCCTAGCATATGCAGATATGGCCTCGGAACTGAAACATCCCAAAATTCTAAATTTTGGAATGTTATAATAAATAGATAAATTTGATTGATTGTTTGATTGATTGGGTGAAAGTGAGTGAATTCGAAACTTTCGAAAGTTAAATGAGAGGGAATAAAAGGACTTTCCCAAACTTTCATATTTGCTTTCTGATCTCCATGAATTCAAATTCTTTTCAACACAAAACCCTAGAGACAAGATGACATGACTTCTTCCATTTAAAATGAAAAGGGTGTTTGAAAAATATTTGAATTCCATTGGGAAATATATTTCAATTCAGAAACTTTAAGCAACTCAATGATTTTCACAAGAGGAGATAAAATGACTTCTTCAAATTATGAAATATGAGTTGGGAGTTTCAAGGATCAAATTCAAAGTCCTTTTGAAATTATTTTCATTTTGGAATTGGTTGAGTTTTATTCAAATTATTTTTCTCCAAAAATAAAATATATGGAAAATAGGGTAACATGATTCCCTAAATTAGAAAATTGATGAAAAATTAATTTGAAATCATTTTGGTATTTTTAAAATGATTGTTGTTGGATTTTAATAGACCAGTAGCACTCTTTGTTTTATCTGAATTTGTGTGAATTTTATTTAATGCTAGAAAAATGTCCATGTTGTTGGAAATCTTTTTCTGAAAATTTTGATATATTATATGTCTATATAATATTTTCTTTTAGTTCGCTTTTATTTTATTTATCTTTTGCCTGTGTTAAAAAAAACAAAACAAATCCTCCTCCGCCGCCGAACTGGACCGGCCCAGCCCAGTCCAGCGCCAGCCCAGCTCAGCAGCGGCCTCCGTGTGCCCGAACCGCCTTCGCCTCGCCCGCCCGCTCTCTCCTCCATGCGCACGCTGCCACGCCCAGCCACCGACAGGTGGGACCCACCTGTCGGGTTCGTCACCGACCTCCCGCCGGAGTCCAGCACGCGCATGATTCGTCGGCCGACGCCGTGCTCAACCCGGGCGCCTCCCCCGTCTTCTCCCCTCGCCCAAGGCGACCCCCTTTATAGGCTGAGGCCCTGGCCTCGTTTTGCCTCAAACCGCAGCTCTCCACGCCCCGCGTGAACTCGCCGGAGTTCGCGAGATCCGCCGCCAAGCCCGCGCCGTTCCGACTCCGAGGCCGAGCGCCCACACCGCCACCGCCTTCCCCTCGTCAAGCCGCGCCTCTCCATCTTCTCCACCGCTGCCGCCGAGCCCCGGAGCCGCCGTCTCGTTCGAGCCACCGCCGCCGCCACTTTCTTCTCTGACGCCGACGACGTGACCGCCGCGGTAAAGCCCCCTATCACCTCAACCGTCCGATCTTAGAGCTACGGTTAGGATTAGATATGTCTGCTTTTTTTTGAACTGGTATGCGCTAAATAGCGAACATCCGCCTTTTTAGCCTCGCAGCGAACAGATATCGGCCAGTAGATTTCTGACACGTATCCAGGGACCTAGTTGCAATTTCTTTCTCTGCAGTTTAGTCCCTGATTTTCAAAACACCACATCTTTTTACCCGTTTATCCAAATCTAACGAAACCAACGCCCACATCTTCGTTATGATCTCCTCTATCCAGTAATCCAACTCAAACATGTTTTTGAAAAGTTTAAAATTTGAATTAGATCAGATCTGAATTCAAACTTCGTTTGATCATAACTTGAGTTTCGTAGCTCCATTTGAGTTGATTCTTTTTGCAAATCGAAGCTCTTGACCTAAACATTCTAATAAGGCCAAATTCACATAATTTTGGTACTGTTAGAAATTGTTTTATGTTGCAAGAGTTATTTGCTTGGTTTCGATGTTTTCCAAATCGTCTTCTTCGATCTTTCTGATCTTTTGAGTGAGTGCTTATGTGTGGTTACTATTGTTTGCTTACGATAGATTGACCGGAGTGTGACGGGTAGAACTATCAAGAGTTTTGAGTGCGAATCATCTTCATCAACATTGCAGGCAAGTTCACACCTTGATCATACCTCTCTCATACCCATTTTTTGTTGCATTAGATCAAACCTCAAACATTGCATGATTAGGATCTAATTAAATTGGGGGTATTGGGAAGTAGTTGATGAGGTAGGAACCTATTGCCCTGCATTCAAACCTTGGGAGTTACTTTTACGTTATGCTTACATGGCCATGCTATGCTCGTAGACGTGGATTGGGTTTTGAGAGTATCCATGACAGATGTGAGATTGTTAATTAATGGTTTACTTAAGGTGGAAACTTAAACACACATCTGGGTGGATTGAGGCACCTGGTTATTCTAGGATTGCCTATCTAGGCACCTGCGTAATCCAGGACTTGCCTGTTTTCTTTTGGACCGCCACCCAGGCTCAAAGGGATCATGAGATTATTCATACTAGAAACTTCCATGTGTAGCCACAAGCCATTATGGGCTCTGGCATAGTTGATTAAGTCGTGCGAACTCTTACACGGTAGACTAGCAGATGTAGGGGAAAGTAGGTGTACCGGTCTATCCATCGTAAGGTGCTAGCGCTTCTGAAAGACTGTGTCTCGGTCATCCGTTTCTCAAACACCATGTAGTGCGAGAAATCCAACGGAGGCGATCGAGTCTTGTGGGGAAAAGTGCGCAAACCTCTGCAGAGTGTATAAACTAATCATGATTAGCCGTGTCCCCGGTTATGGACATCTTGAGTATCTAGTTCTTGGATTATCCTGTTGATCTCATCATGTTACTTTAAATGAATATTGTTGGGTTTTAATGATGATGCTTAATTGGGATTGAGAATGCTATCAACCATTCTCAATGTTCAACAACCACCATGATAGTTAATTAAAATCTATTCCTTTGCAGTAGGGAAAAATTGGCTTTTCACAAAAACCTAACCATAGAGCTTTTCCACCAGCCAAATATGCATGTAGTGATAGCCTTTATTCATCATTCTCTATGGTGTGAATTTGCCAGTACATTCAATGTACTGACCCTCTGTGGCTGCAACGTCTCATGTTGCAGGATTATCTTACGACGAGTAAGTGATACGTTAGGGTTACGATTTCTACACTCAACTTTGCCGTTGGTGTTGATGGGAATCCACAACCTTGTTACTTCCGCTATTTTGGATTTGAGGTAATAGTATTTATGTTACTTTTACATGTGATTTACCTCTGTTATAAATCCTCAAGTACTGTGTGTGTCAGCATACCGATCCAAGGATGGCACTTAAGCACAGAGACTTGATCCATTCGGGTCAGGTTGCTACAAGATGGTATCAGAGCACAAGTTGACTGTAGGATGTGACCCTAGAAACTGGCAAGCCCATAGCAAAGATTTTTCTCTACAACTTTCCCTTTCAAAAAGATCTTTTACCTCTCGTCTCTTCTAAGCTTATTCAAAAATTCCTTTTTAGTGAGACCATACCCCTTTTCCCTTTTGACCACGAAGATTCGACTAATGAGACCACTCCAAGAAGTACAAGATATCGGACAACTAAGACCGCTTCAGAAGGAAGAGAATTTTACTGTGCATCTGAATAATGGAAACTACAACGGTTGAAGACCGAAGACAAGTAGAATTTGAAGGCTCTGAAGAATTTCTAGATTAGTATGACCTAGGGAGACTACCCTTATGGAACTTGGCAGACTATGGAAGTTGTCAAATAACCGAGATCAAGGTGTATCGGAGAAAGACTAAAACAAGGAGCATGAGAACTCGAAGATTTGTCAAGGAAAACCCTAAGGCAGGAGATATCAACTATGGAGAGATAGCTCATGGAAATGACAAGAGAACAACCACAGTTATCCATGAGGTTATCGCCTGCTTATGCTATTGTCACCGTGCTGAGTTAAGCATGCATATGCATGGAAGGATTAAATGGTAGAAGGCTGATGGAGCACCTATCAGCAAGATGAAGTTTTAACCTTAGCCGATGTATCACCAGGATCTGGAGTGTTACATCAAGAAGTTAAGATGGACCTAAAAGAAGCATTAATTGATAAGGAAGCATTTCGTGAAGAACTTAAGACCAGAAGTTGAAAGCAGCCAAGCTAGAGAAGTAAAACCTTGAGATACAGGAGATTCGTCAGGAACTGAAGTACAGTAGGACCATGGTTCATGCCAAGGATAATGAAACCCAAAAGTTTGGAATGCAACTCCAGAAATATTGAAGGACATCGTGAGAGACTTCACGTCAATAGAGATGATCTGGCAAAAGAGCTGGAGAAGGACAAGCACGATGGCAAGAAGCCATCGGAGACATGACCAAGACTTGAAGAGTTTGGCGACGTTGACCTTAGCAGACCAAACCCCTGTTTTATACCTACGTTAGATGCGACGTTTGTGAGCTGTCATTTGTTTGATGTTTTTTTTCTGACAGCCACAATAAAAATCTGTCTTTTCGAAACTTTTGTATGTATTGTGTGTATCCCTCGCTATATCTCTTATCTCACCCCAAACCCATGGACCCATAGAAGACGAATGGAGATGAACTCATGTTTTCCTGGACCGATAAGTCAATTGGAGACGGACTGATGGATTCAGAACATGGAGGATCACATGGAGAATAACCCTATAGTCGGAAAGGATATGACCCAGCATGCTCTTCAGTGCTTTGAAAGAGGTGCTGCTACTTGGTGGAGGATGTACCAAACCATCAATGGATGGCAAGGAGTAACCACCTGGAGAGAATTAAAGTTAACTCTGCAAAGATCTCACCTTGTGTCCCAGAAGTTGAAGCCTTATGGAAAGGATATCAAGAAACCTTGTGCATGCAAGATTTGTGGAGAAATAGGACACACCCATAAAGAACACAAGGATGAATGCCCTAATTGTGAAGGAAGTCACCCAGTTGAAGAATGCCCAACTAGGCAGATTTCTTGTTTCTTGTGTGAAGGGACTACCCACTATCCTGCTCAGTGTCACATTTACCCCATGGTATAACGAACCATCCGGCAGAAGAAAGAAGTAATGAAAGGAGCCCTCATGGAAATTTTAGAAGAAGTTGTGATGAAGGAAGAGATGGAGGACATGCTTAAAGAAGACCCGAGTAAACCCTGCACTAAGTCTTGTTATTCATGTGGAGAAGAAGGACACATCTCCCAAAATTGTTTGAATGGGGATCTAGTAGAATTCCCGACAGATGAAGTAGAGTATGACCCATAGGAAATAGAAGCCCTAATTGGAATGGAAAGATCCAGGAAGAGAAGCAGATTGGATTCCAGGAGGGACCTGAGTCATATCACCTGTTATAGGTGCAAGGAGTCAGGGCACTACCTCAACAGTTGCCCAAAAAGGAAACCTCGATACTTGTCAAAAGTAATATGTTTTAGTTGTAATGGAGCAGGGCACTTTGCCAGAGAATGCCCCAAGGAGAAGGAAACTTGTGCTAGATAGTTGAGTTTGCAACAAAAAAAATGGAGTAGTAGAAGTGAGAACATTTTCTTTTCTATTGAGGTGTTGAGTTGAGACATGTAATGGAAAAGCGAGAGATTGTAATCACTTGAGAATGAATAAAATTAGCATCGTTGGTACTGATATGGATTTTATGAGTTGTTACTCTATGAAGAAGAATTTTGGCCATTCTGAGGATATAAGAAATATGTTCTATGGAAGATTTGTGCATTTTAAGGGTGGTAGTACCCTGTAAGAACCATTGACCCCTGGAAAAGATAAGGATACTCCACTAAGTGGATTTCGAACAAAATGAATACGAGTTTTGTCTCGATATGTGTGATGCCCCAAGAGTATGTGGGATGAAGTTGGAGACCGTCAGTTGTTTGGACCAAATGTGATCAAGGAGTCAGAAGAGAATGTTAAGTTGATTCGAGATAGACTGAAGGTATCCCAGTCTAGGCAGAAGAGTTATGCAGACTTAAAAACGCAAGGAGGTAGTATATGAAATTGGAGATAGAGCATGTCTTCATGTGTCCCCTCTGCAAGGAGTTAAACGAATTGGAGTTAAGGGAAAGTTAGCCCCGAGATTTGTAGGACCATACCGACTCTTGGAGCGTATGGGAGAAGTGGCCTACAAGTTGGAGTTACCCGAAGGACTGTCAAGAGTTCATGATGTGTTTCACGTTTCCCAGTTGAAGAAGTGCCATGCAGAGATGGCCAATATTCTCCTGTAAAGACGCTTGACCGCGGAAAGGATAATGATGTTCCACGAAGTGGAATATGGACTTCATAAGTATAAGTTTTTATCTCGGTATGAGGGATATCCCACGAGGATGAAGAGATGAAGTACTATTGGATATAAAGGAGGTATGATGTTGGTAATATGGAGCAATGGCAACCCCATGACAAGTCTTAGTACTCACGTCTTGGCTGGGTGCCAATAGAAGGAAGGAAGACAGTACAATTGGATGGATTTAAGAATACTAGGAAGTTGGAACAATGATCAGTTGCCCGATGATAAGTTCAAGGACTACAAGTGATGAGATGGGCCATAACCCACAGGCCCCAGGACCTGCCAAGAAGGAAGCACATTCTTGCTGAAGGAAAAACCCTGAAAGTGGATATACCTTTGTCGACAGACAATTTTATAGGAGTTTACGCAAAACCTGAGAGTTGTGAAGGAACGATAGATGTTTGTTTGGCTTGCAGAATCCATGGAATTTTCCGAACTTAGTTCATTGACAAGAGAAATGCTGCAATGCCTGTGAGGATGACCGAGTGTTAGAATGCGAGATTCGCTAAACCGTATACAAAGTAATGATTTGGGTGCGGGATGGATTGATCACCATACCGACTTACTCTTATTATTCGCCTTGCTATATGGGATGGTAAATCTGAGTGACTTGCCTATAGTGGAGATACGACGATCAAAACCTTGTTTAAGCCTTAGAATGGTATAGGTATTTTTCCCTTGTACAAGGCAGCTTTGCCAACCGTAGGTTATACGGTGAGGATCAACCCAGACCCATTTCCTGCAGGAGAAGCCATAAATTGTTAACCACCATGAGATATCGATAGTTATTTAGAATTGGCGCCAGACCGGTCAGCTAAGAAGACCCAATCTCGAAATAACCTTACCAAGAGGAAAGGACAGAAGAAATGAGGAAAAGGTTATGCCACTACTGGAAGAGCTCAGAGAAGGAATTTGCCGAGAATCTGAGAAGACCGGCCCCGTCAAGAATAAGGATGGAGTATATGAGTTTTGATGGAACAGTAACCATGCTTCTAAGGGTGGTAGCACCCCAGACCCCTGTGATGATCGATGGATTTTGAGGAGACCCCCAAACCCTAACCTAATTCTTGCTAGCCTCTCCAAATCTCGAGGACGAGATTCATTTTAAGGGTGGTAGGTTTTTAACATCCCAAAATTCTAAATTTTGGAATGTTATAATAAATAGATAAATTTGATTGATTGTTTGATTGATTGGGTGAAGGTGAGTGAATTCGAAACTTTTGAAAGTTAAATGAGAGGGAATAAAAGGACTTTCCCAAACTTTCATATTTGCTTTCTGATCTCCATGAATTCAAATTCTTTTCAACACAAAACCCTAGAGAGAAGATGACATGACTTCTTCCATTTAAAATGAAAAGGGTGTTTGAAAAATATTTGAATTCCATTGGGAAATATATTTCAATTCAGAAACTTTAAGCAACTCAATGATTTTCACGAGAGGAGATAAAATGACTTCTTCAAATTATGAAATATGAGTTGGGAGTTTAAGGGATCAAATTCAAAGTCCTTTTGAAATTATTTTCATTTTGGAATTGGTTGAGTTTTATTCAAATTATTTTTCTCCAAAAATAAAATATATGGAAAATAGCGTAACATGATTCCCTACATTAGAAAATTGGATAAAAATTAATTTGAAATCATTTTGGTATTTTTAAAATGATTGTTGTTGGATTTTAATAGACCAATAGCACTCTTTGTTTTATCTGAATTTGTGTGAATTTTATTTAATGCTAGAAAAATGTCCATGTTGTTGGAAATCTTTTTCTGAAAATTTTGATATATTATATGGCTATATAATATTTTCTTTTAGTTCGCTTTTATTTTATTTATCTTTTGCCTGTGTTAAAAAAAACAAAACAAATCCTCCTCCGCCGCCGAACTGGACCGGCCCAGCCCAGTCCAGCGCCAGCCCAGCTCAGCAGCGGCCTCCGCGCGCCTGAACCGCCTTCGCCTCGCCCGCCCGCTCTCTCCTCCGTGCACACGCTGCCACGCCCAGCCACCGACAAGTGGGACCCACCTGTCGGGTTCGTCACCGACCTCCCGCCGAAGTCCAGCACGCGCACGATTCGCCGGCCGACACCGTGCTCAACCCGGGCGCCTCCCCCGTCTTCTCCCCTCGCCCAAGGCGACCCCCTTTATAAGCCGAGGCCCTGGCCTCGTTTTGCCTCAAACCGCAGCTCTCCACGCCCCACGCGAACTCGCCGGAGTTCGCGAGATCCGCCGCCAAGCCCGCGCCGTTCCGACTCCGAGGCCGAGCGCCCACACCGCCACCACCTTCCCCTCGTCGAGCCGCGCCTCTCCATCTTCTCCACCGGCGCCTCCGAGCCCCGGAGCCGCCGTCCCGATCGATCCACCGCCGCCGCCGCTTTCTTCTCTGACGCCGACGATGTGACCGCCGCGGTAAAGCCCCCTGTCACCTCAACTGTCCGATCTTAGAGCTACGGTTAGGATTAGATATGTCTGGTTTTTTTTGAACCGGTATGCGCTAAATAGCGAATATCCGCCGTTTTAGCCTCGCAGTGAACAGATTTCGGCCAGTAGATTTCTGACACGTATCCAGGGACCTAGTTGCAATTTCTTTCTCTGCAGTTTAGTCCCTGATTTTCAAAACACCACATCTTTTTACCCGTTTATCCAAATCCAATGAAACCAACGCCCACGTCTTCATTATGATCTCCTCTATCCAGTAATCCAACTCAAACATGTTTTTGAAAAGTTTGAAATTTGAATTAGATCAGATCTGAATTCAAACTTCGTTTGATCATAACTTGAGTTTCGTAGCTTCGTTTGAGTTGATTCTTTTTGCAAATCGAAGCTCTTGACCTAAACATTCTAATAAGGCCAAATTCACATAATTTGGGTACTGTTAGAAATTGTTTTATGTTGCAAGAGTTATTTGCTTGGTTTCGATGTTTTCCAAATTGTCTTCTTTGATCTTTCTGATCTTTTGTGTGAGTGCTTATGTGTGGTTACTATTGTTTGCTTACGATAGATTGACCGGAGTGTGACGGGTAGAACTATCAAGAGTTTTGAGTGCGAATCATCTTCATCAACATTGCAGGCAAGTTCACACCTTGATCATACCTCTTTCATACCCAGTTTTTGTTGCATTAGATCAAACCCCAAACATTGCATGATTAGGATCTAATTAAATTGGGGGTATTGGGAAGTAGTTGATGAGGTAGGAACCTATTGCCCTGCATTCAAACCTTGGGAGTTACTTTTACGTTATGCTTACATGGCCATGCTATGCTCGTAGACGTGGATTGGGTTTTGAGAGTATCCATGACAGATGTGAGATTGTTAATTAATGGTTTACTTAAGGTGGCAACTTAAACACACATCTGGGTGGATTGAGGCACCTGGTTATTCTAGGATTGCCTGTCTAGGCACCTGGGTAATCCAGGACTTGCCTGTTTTCTTTTGGACCGCCACCCAGGCTCAAAGGGATCATGAGATTATTCATACTAGAAACTTCCGTGTGCAAACCACAAGCCATTATGGGCTCTGGCATAGTTGATTAAGTCGTGCGAACTCTTACAGGGTAGACTAGCAGATGTAGGGGAAAGTAGGTGTACCGGTATATCCATCGTAAGGTGCTAGCTCTTCTGAAAGACTGTGTCTCGGTCATCCGTTTCTCAAACACCATGTAGTGCGAGAAATCCAACGGAGGCGACCGAGTCTTGTGGGGAAAAGTGCGCAAACCTCTGCAGAGTGTATAAACTAATCATGATTAGCCGTGTCCCCGGTTATGGACATCTTGAGTATCTAGTTCTTGGATTATCCTGTTGATCTCATCACGTTAGTTTAAATGAATATTGTTGGGTTTTAATGATGATGCTTAATTGGGATTGAGAATGCTGTCAACCATTCTCAATGTTCAACAACCACCATGATAGTTAATTAAAATGTATTCCTTTGCAGTAGGGAAAAATTGGCTTTTCGCAAAAACCTTATAACCATAGAGCTTTTCCACCAGCCAAATATGCATGTAGTGATAGCCTTTATTCATCATTCTCTATGGTGTGAATTTGCCAGTACATTCAATGTACTGACCCTCTGTGGCTGCAACGTCTCATGTTGCAGGATTATCTTACGACGAGTAAGTGATACGTTAGGGTTACGATTTCTACACTCAACTTTGTCGTTGGTGTTGATGGGAATCCACAACCTTGTTACTTCCGCTATTTTGGATTTGAGGTAATAGTATTTATGTTACTTTTACATGTGATTTACCTCTGTTATAAATCCTCAAGTACTGTGTGTGTCAGCATACCGATCCAGGGATGGCACTTAAGCACAGAGACTTGATCCATTCAGGTCAGGTCGCTACAGGAACACTGAGACCGAAAGGTCGAGCGTGAATCATATAGTAGATATGATCAACATAGTGATGTTCACCATTGAAAACTACTCCATCTCACATGATGATCGGACATGGTTTAGTTGATATGGATCACGTGATCACTTAGATGACTAGAGGGATGTCTATCTAAGTGGAGTTCTTAAGTAATATGATTAATTGAAATTTAATTCATCATGAACTTAGTCCTGATAGTATTTGCATATCTATGTTGTAGATCAATTGCTCGCGTATAGCTTCCCCGTTTTATTTATGATATGTTCCTAGAGAAAACTATATTGAAAGATGATAGTAGCAATGATGTGGATTGGATCCGTGATCTGAGGATTATCCTCATTGCCGCACAGAAGAATTATGTCCTTGATGCACCGCTAGGTGACGGACATATTGCAGGAGCAGATGCAGACGTTATGAATGTTTGGCAAATCTCGGTATGATGACTACTTGATAGTTTAGTGCACCATGCTTTATGGCTTAGAACCGGGACTTCAAAACATTTTGAACGCCACGGAACATATAAGATGTTCTAAGAGTTGAAATTGGTATTTCATACTCATGCCCGTGTCGAGAGGTATGAGACCTCTGACAAGCACTTTGCCTACAAGATGGAGGAGAATAGCTCAGCTAGTGAGCCTGTGCTTAGAATGTGTGAGTACTACAATCACTTGAATCAAGTGGGAGTTAATCTTCCAGATAAGATAGTGATTAATAGAGTTCTCTAGTCACTATCACCAAGTTACTAGAACTTCGTGATGAACTATAATATGCAAGGGATAACGGAAACGATTCCCAAGCTCTTCATGATGCTGAAATCGATGAAGGTAGAAATCAAGAAAAGCATCAAGTGTTGATGGTTGACAAGACCACTAGTTTCAAGAAAAGGGCAAAGGGAAGAAGGGGAACTTCAAGAAGAACGGCAAGCAAGTTGCTGCTCAAGTGAAGAAATCCAAGTCTAGACCTAAGCCTGAGACTAAGTGCTTCTACTACAAAGGGACTGGTCACTGGAAGCAGAACTGCCCCAAGTATTTGGCGGATAAGAAGGATGGCAAAGTAAAGAAAGGTATATTTGATATATATGTTATTGATGTGTACTTTACTAGTGTTTATAGCAACCCCTTATTATTTGATACTAGTTCAGTTGCTAAAGATTAGTAACACGAAACAGGAGTTGCAGAATGAACAGAGACTAGTTAAGGGTGAAGTGACGATGTGTGTTGGAAGTGGTTCCAAGATGGATATGATCATCATCGCACACTCCCTATACTTTCGGGATTAGTGTTGAACCTAAATAAATGTTATTTGGTCATGTTTATTGCAATACGGTTATTCATTTAAAGTTAGAGAATAATTGTTGTTCTGTTTACATGAATAAAACCTTCAATGGTCATACACCCAAGCTGAATGGTTTATTGAATCTCGATCATAGTGATACACATATTCATAATATTGAAGCCAAAAGATGCAAAGTTAATAATGATAGTGCAACTTATTTGTGGCACTACCGTTTAGGTCATATTGGTGTAAAGCGCATGAAGAAAATCCATGCTGATGGGCTTTTGGAATCACTTGATTATGAATCAGTTGATGCTTGCGAACCATGCCTCATAGGCAAGATGACTAAGACTCCATTCTCCGGAACAATGGAGCGCGAAACTGACTTATTGGAAATAATACATACTGATGTGTGTGATCCGATAAGTGTCGAGGCTCGCGGCGGGTATCATTATTTTCTGACCTTCATAGATGATTTGAGAAGATATGGGTATATCTACTTAATGAAACATAAGTCTGAAACATTTGAAAAGTTCAAAGAATTTCAGAGTGAAGTCGAAAATCATTGTAACAAGAAAATAAAGTTTCTATGATCTGATCGTGGAGGCGAATATTTGAGTTACAAGTTTGGTCTTCATTTGAAACAATGCAGAATAGTTTTGCAACTCACGCCGCCTAGAACACCAGAGCGTAATGGTGTGTCCGAACATCATAACCGTACTTTATTAGATATGGTACAATCTATGATGTCTCTTCCCGATTTACCACTATCGTTTTGGGGTTATGCATTAGAGACAACTGCATTTACATTAAATAGGGCACCATCTAAATCCGTTGAGACGACACCATATGAACTGTGGTTTGGCAAGAAACCAAAGTTGTTGTTTCTTAAAGTTTGGGGTTGCGATGCTTATGTGAAAAAGTTTCATCCTGATAAGCTCAAACCCAAATAGGAGAAATGTGTCTTCATAGGATACCCAAAGGAGATAGTTGGGTACACCTTCTATCACAGATCCGAAGGCAAGACATTCATTGCTAAGAGTGGATCCTCTCTACAGAAGTAGTTTCTCTCAAAAGAAGTGAGTGGGAGGAATGTAGAACTTGATGAGGTAATTTTACCTTCTCCCGCATTGGAAAGTAGTTCATCACAGAAATCAGTTCTTGTGATTCTACGCCAATTAGTGAGGAAGCTAAATGATGATGATCATGAAACTTCAGATCAAGTTACTACCGAACCTCGTAGCACAGCCAGAGTACGGTCCGCACCAGAGTGGTAAGGTAATCCTTTCTGGAAGTCATGTTACTAGACCACGATGAACCTACAAACTATGAGGAAGCGATGATGAGCCCAGATTCCGCGAAATGGCTTAACTCCATGAAATCTGAGATGGGATCCATGTATAAAGAACAAAGTATGGACTTTGATTGACTTGCCCAATGTTTGGCAAGCCATAGAAAATAAATGGATCTTCAAGAGGAAGACGGACACTGATAGTAGTGTTACTATCTACAAAGCTCGAATTGTCGCAAAAATGTTTTCGACAAGTTCAAGGTGTTGACTACGATGAGATTTTCTCACTCATATTGATTCTTAAAATTTTATCCGAATCATGTTAGCAGTTGCCACATTTTACGAAATCTAGCAAATGGATGTCAAAACTGCATTCCTTAATGGATTTCTTAAAGAGGAGTTGTATATGATGCAACCAGAAGGTTTTGTCGATCCTAAAGGTGCTAACAAAGTGAGCAAGCTCCATCGATCCATCTATGGACTGGTGCAAGCATCTCGGAGTTGGAATATATGCTTTGATAAAGTGATCAAAGCATATAGTTTTATACAGACTTGTGGTGAAGCCTATATTTACAAGAAAGTGAGTGGGAGCACTACAGCATTTCTGATAAGTATATGTGAATGACATATTGTTGATCGGAAAGAATGTAGAATTTTTTGGAAAGCATAAAGGAGTACTTGAATGGAATTTTTCAAAGAAAGACCTCGATGAAGCTGCTTACACATTGAGCATCAAGATCTATAGAGATAGATCAAGACGCTTGATAAGTTTTTTCAATGAGTACATACCTTGACAAGATTTTGAAGTAGTTCAAAATGGAACAGTCAAAGAAGGAGTTCTTGCTTGTGTTGCAAGGTGTGAAGTTGAGTAAAGACTCAAAACCCGACCACAGCAGAAAATAGAAAGAGAATGAAAAGTCATTCCCTATGCCTCAGTCATAGGTTCTATAAAGTATGCTATGATGTTTACCAGTCCTATTGTATACCTTAGCATGATTCTGACAAGGGAGTACAATAGTGATCTAGGAGTAGATCACTGGACAGCGGTCAAAATTATCCTTAGAGGAATAAGGAAATATTCTCGGTTAGGTGATAATAAAAGAGTTCGTCGTAAAGAGTTACGTCGATGCAAGCTTTTTACATCGATCTAGATGACTCTAAGTCTCCATCTGGATACTATTGAAAGTGGGAGCAATTAGCTAGAGTAGCTCCGTGCAGAGCATTGTAGACATAGAAATTTGCAAAATACATACGGATCTGAATGTTGCAGACCCGTAGACTAAACTTCTCTCACAAGCAAAACATGATCCCTCTTTGGGTGTTAATCACATAGCGATGTGAACTAGATTATTGACTCTAGTAAACCCTTTGGGTATTAGTCACACGGAGATGTGAACTAATCACATAAAGATGTGAACTAGATTATTGACTCTAGTACAAGTGGGAGACTAAAGGAAATATGCCCTAGAGGCAATAATAAAGTTATTATTTATTTCCTTATATCATGATAAATGTTTGTTTTTCATGCTAGAATTGTATTAACCGGAAACATAATACATGTGTGAATACATAGACAAAGAGAGTGTCACTAGTATGCCTCTACTTGACTAGCTTGTTGATCAAAGATGGTTATGTTTCCTAACCATAGACATGAGCTTTCATTTGATAAACGGGATCACATCATTAGGAGAATGATGTGATTGACTTGACCCATTTCGTTAGCTTAGCACTTGATCATTTTAGTTTACTGCTATTGCTTTCTTCATGACTTATACACGTTCCTATGACTATGAGATTATGCAACTCCCGATTACCGGAGGAACACTTTGTGTGCTACCAAACGTCACAACGTAACTGGGTGATTATAAAGGTGCTCTACAGGTGTCTCCGATGGTACTTATTGATTTGGCATAGATCGAGATTATGATTTGTCACTCCGATTGTCGGAGAGGTATCTCTGGGCCCTCTCAAAAATGCACATCATTATAAGCGTTGCAAGCAATGCAACTAATGAGTTGGTTGCGGGATGATGCATTATGGAATGAGCAAAGAGACTTGCCGGTAACGAGATTGAGCTAGGTATTGAGATACCAACGATCAAATATCGGGCAAGTAACATACCGATGACAAAGGGAACAACGTATGTTGTTATGCGGTTTGACCGATAAAGATCTTCGTAGAATATGTAGGAACCAATATGAGCATCCAGGTTACACTACAAAAAAATACACTTCCGCGATGATACGTGTTTTCCGTCATGCATGTACATCCATGAAAAATTTATGACAGAATCAAGATAGTCATACATGTGCTGTCGTAGAAGTGTTCCATGACATTACCAAAATTATCATCACGGAAGTGTCCACTTCCATGGCGATAAATCGCGCATCATAGAAGGGCTTTCATCAAGGGTGACCGACACGTGGCATCCACCGTAACGGAACACCATTAAGCTATCGGGTCCGGTTATTGATCCGATAACCCGTTAACAGCCCCGACCAATGGGGATTTTCCACATGTAAAATCATCATTGGCTGGAGGGAACATGTGTCGGCTCGCCGCTGAGACAGATGTCATCCACTCATTGGACCAAAAGTGCCTATGATACGTCGACACATGGCACGGCCCAACAGAGGCCCATTCCTGTGAAAAGGACAGCCTGTTTGACTTGGTCAAAAGGTGGCGGGCCAGCCCACGGCAAGCCTGTTAACGACATGTTCTCATATAGCCCATTTATAGCCTGCTAACCCAGGGCCCGTTTACGGCCTATCTGAATTAGTCCCAGTAGCGTCATCTGGGCCGTCCAATATAATTCCAGCCATTTTAACTTCTGAACCATGTATGGCCCATGACGTCTTTCGGCCCATATGAGGCCCTTAGTAACCCTCAGCCCATTAACGGCCCGTGGTAAAACTGGCCTGTAATGAATAGTGTATCACTTTATACCCATTAACGGCCCATTATACCATTGGGCCGTTTCCAGCTCATGTTATCTTTCGGCCTTCTCAGGGCCCATTTATTCTTGGGCTCATTTCCAGTATTCGTTTACTTTCAGCCCGTTACTGTCATTTTCTGCTTGTGGGCCAAATTTAGCCCGTGGTTACAGTCGGCCTGTTTGTGGCCCGTTAATATGTTGGGCCGTTTTCATAGCGTCATCAAATACGATCAATTAACGATGGCCCATTATGGTCGGCCCATGAACGGATGATTTCAACTCTAGCCCATTCACGGCCATAATGTGGTCTATTATTGGCCCATGTTTGGCCAACCGATCATACGGCCCGTAGAAGGCCCATTGATGATACGGCCCGTATAATGCCCATTGTGTCTATGGCCCGTATAAGGCCCATTTTTTCTACGCCCCGTAGAAGGCCCATTGTTTCTACGGCCCTTAGAAGGCCCATTGTTTCTACGGCCCGTAGGAGGCCTATGTTAACTATAGTAAATATGTAGCCCATGGTTAATGTGGCCTAGTTTTAAAAAATAGGATATTGGGGCCACTAGCAAACCGCGAAAAAAGAACTACACTAACTACAAGAAAACAAATAAACAAGACAATAAGGAAATAAATAGGCAAGCAACTTACGCTAGGCTATCATGGCTATTACACATATTACATCCACTGGGCATCAAAGTTCGCCACCAGTGAAAATATAGGGAACAAAGCAGCATATAAACGCCGCAACAAAACAAGTCCAGAACTGAAACCACTTCAGAAGAGCTCAAGAAACAATATCCTGGGTACCAATAATGCTGGCAAGATGCTTAGCAAGCTTATTAACTTTCTCTTGTTTGGCTCTTAAATCCTCCAGCACTTGCTGTTGCACCAGAAAGTATGCATCTGAATTCTGCAGGGACTTCCTCAGTCCTTCGGCTTCCTGTCGCATAACATCTGATCGATGTCTTTTAACTTGAAGTTGAGACTCAAAAATTCGAACTGATTCAGGCAGCGAGTTCGAAGAGCTGGTGCCAGTAGTAGTAGCCAGTAAATCGAACACTACATCAAGACAGGACTTTAGGGTTGTCTAAGTGTCTTCAATATAGTTTTTATCAGCTTTCTTGGAGACCAACGGGGATGTCTCACTATCTTGAACCTTATGTGCATTACTTCCTGTACCATTGCATAACGGGGTACTCTTCTCCAATTTTTATCCGCATTTTAAAAGAGAAACAAACAAACACATCACAGGTTTACAATGTAGTATATGAAACTCGTTTTGGTAAACTAGTTCAGTAGTAAGGTGGACAGGATAACAACATGAAACAAACATATATCTATGTAGTATGGTCACTGTATGGTCTATATCATTCTAGTTTATGTTACCAAATCAAGATAGATACAGTTCAAATCATATCTATTTAAGACAAAGCAGCTTAGACATAATATAAGTGTGCGAAACTACACAACAATAACAACACTTGTAAGGTGCATGGCATGAGAATATAACTGTTTATTCAATTGAAAATGAAATCAACATAGAGCAAGTTACAACAGCAAACACGTTAAAGAAACAGGTTTAAAACATACCTATTGTGCCATTGGAGTTTCAATTGCATCCTTCAAATTTTAAATTAGTTGGTATGAGTAAATACAGTGATGCAAGAGTAAAGTAGTATGAACCATAGCTACGGAACCTGACCTGAGAACAATTCTTCTTCTGCTTTAAGCGTTGACTTGGGGTTCGGAGTGGTGGTCGTCGTGCTTTGCACACTGCAGTTGCCTTACTAACTGCTAGTGTTTGGGTGCTCTATGGTGGAGACGGTGTTGTGTCAACGGGAACTGGGTTACTATCTGTTGGGGTTGGGGTTAGAAGGGGTGTAGCTGGTTCTCTATCCAACTGGGTAGGGGTACAATCTGCGTGAGTCTGCGTTATGTGTGGTGGGGCTGGTTCTTGGGCAAGTACAACCGTGGTTCTATCTCCATCGACAGGTAGCGTGATCTTTTCTGAAGACCATGTTTTTACTCCCACAGATACTGCCATCACCCCCCTCCAATTGAAATGGCTGATAAACAAGAAAAGTAATTGAATGTACAGACATTGTAAGATAGAAAGGTGCAATGGATAGTAGGGAAGAAAACAGGGCGTGAAATGATTCACATTTATGTTGTCTAACCAAATAGAATAGCACGACATAATTTCACATATATGATGGCTAATTAAAGAGGATATCATGACACAATTTCACATGTATGATGGCTAACTAAACAGGATAGAATGACATACTTCAAAATATGATGACTATGTAAACATGATGACATGATATAACTATACAATGTGTCTATTAAAGTGGTTGGCATGCCATAAATCACAAACATGTCGTCGATGGAAACATGATGGCATGATATAATTCACGGACAGAATGATATAATTCAAAATATGATGACTATGTGAACAGGATGAGATGATATAACTATATTATGTCTTTAGAAAATGGGTTGGCATGCCATAATTCAGATACATGTTGTCTATGTAAACATCATGGCATGATATAATTCAAATATATGATTTATATACTAAGGAAGTGAGCAGAGGGCAATCGCATATATGATGTGTCAACTAAGGAGATGGCATTCAATATCGTGTACATGATGTAAAAACTAAGCATTGCAATACAACATATGCATGATATGAGTAATATAACCCTGCCAAGTTTGAGCATACACCTCAGGGGGATAATAGGACTGGTCATCTGCCTCTGAATGCTCCTCTGAAGAGCTCCAGCAAGATATCTGCTTCACCAGGTAGCATTGTCTGCTCTGAAGACCTTGTTTTCACTCCAGATTTCTCCATCACCAATTCAAATGGCTGATGCACAGGAAGAGCAGTTGAATATACAAACATTGTCGACAAAAGCAATGAGAAATACAAAAAAAGGACGGCATGATATAATTCACATATATGACGCTTGGCTAAACAGCATGGCATTGCATAATTCACATATATAATGCCTTGCAACAAGATAGCATTGCATAATTCAGATATATAATGTCTTGCAACAAGATGACATTGCATAATTCACATATATGGTAATTAGACACCAAACAGGTGGCATTCACACAAAGCATGTCTAAACTAAGCAAATGACATAGCAATGCAAGATAGCATATGCACGATATGAGCATCATAACCCTGCCAAGTTAGAGCATGCACCTCAGGGAAATAGGACTGATCATCTGTCTCTGAATCCTCCTCTGAGGAGCTATCTGTAACCAGCAAGACATGCGCTTCATCAGATAGCATTGTCTTCTCTGAAGACCTTGTTTCCACTCCAGATTTTTCCATGACCGTGCCGAATGGCTAATGCATAGGAAGAGTAAATGAATTTACTAAAATTGTTGACAAATTTAACACGTAATAAAAAAATGATGTCATGATATAATTCACATATAAGATGACTGGCTAACCAGGGTGGCATTGCAAAATTCACATATATGATGCCTGGCTAAACAAGATGGCATTGCATGATTCACATATACGATAAAGAAACTAAACAGATGGCATTGACACAAAGCATGTCTAAACTAAGCACATGACATCTTTGATGTATACAGTAAGCAATGCAAGGCACCATATGCATGATATTACCAACATCAGCATGCCAAGTTAGAGCGAAGACCTCATGGGGTAAATAGGAGTGGTCTTCTACTCCTGAATCCCCCTCAGAACAGTTATCTTCCTCTTGATTACGATCCGAAATGGGTGGAGGGGGGCTGCCTTTGCGCCCACCATGGAGCGACATCTGCATGACATTTTATTGCCACACAAGGCTCGTCTCTTTTGCTCTACATGTTCAGTTCCATTGTGTACAATAACTGACATGCATAGGAATAAAAACATAGTGAGATTATGTAAGGAGTGCATGCACAAATCCAGAGTGATGGTAGCAAACTGTGGATAGACCCAAAACAAATGATAGCAGGCAGATAATAGCTTTAGTTAAAAATACAGATAATGGCTCCGTTAATGTTTGTTTGCACCCAACATGAAACTCATAGTAGACACCCGAGATTAACCAGATAGTAGATAGGTAGTACTGATTGTTGCCCCAATATGTACCCCACAACCATTTAAAAACTCAAGTTTCAGCATAAGTTTGGACCTGAGTCAGAGTCTAATAGGTGAACATGATGATAAAGTAGCATGTCATCATATTAAGCGATGCATAACGTAAGCAGAAATGGAAGAGTGCGACCTCTCTTGTGGACCCGTGTAGTCGTCAAGGTCATCTGCTCAGTTGATGATGGTAATGTAGTTGTCGTGGCTGCCGGTGGCGGGGAAGAAGATCTGAGGCGGCGAAAGACAATCTGGAGACCGCAGGAGCAGGACAAACCACACAAGGTTTTCTTTGACACATATCTGTAACAAAAGTAATTGTGTAAGGGTTTGTTTGAATTTGAGGATTCTAACAATGCAGGGATAGGAAATAGACAGGAATAGGATAGGAATGCATGTGCAAAACAGAGAATTTAAAAACACAGGATTTCTGCCAATCTGGGTGTTTGGTTCACAAGAATTGCTAGATCACAGGATGCAAAGAAGCATGTTGAGATTAAGTCGAACCACAAGAAGTGTACAACCTCTTTGGTGAAGCCATGTCGATCTCAGCGTGATTGGGTTGGCCGGTTAGGATGATTCGGCTGACTTGGCTGTCGGAGGAGGGGAAGAAGATCTTAGGCATCTGGAGATGGAGCCCGAGGTACTGCTTCACTGTGATGGAGGGTTTCGTCATTGGAGCAGCTCCAGTGAGTTGTATGACGCCGAGGCTGAAACAGGACAAGAGAGACAATGTTAACCTGAGTGGAATTCTAATAGCATCTCCAATGAATGACTTAAAATACATAACCACAAAGTGCTAGATGTATACATCAGCCGCTCATCTCTGAACTTAACTGTCGAAACTGAACTTAACTCTTGAAACTGAATTTTACTGTTGAAACTGAACACACTAGAGGTGAGGCTACAAGTCAGTCGACTGACTTTTTCATCTCTGGTCAGTTGATTTTGCAGTCATTGGATACGAAATCAAGGGCCTGCAGTTCATCTACAACCTCCACCCCCCTGAGCCGCCAGCCACCACCGGCCAAACAGCCGCCCCCCGCCGCCCGCGGCCGGCGGTGCATCGCCCCGCCCGCCCCAAAAACACTCCCCACCACTGGTCCGCTGCCGCCCCGGCCATCCCTGTAGCCCCCCCTGTGCCGAGCTTTTTCTCCAGCGATCCCCACGACACCACCCCACCATCGCCGGTGACCACCGCCCCCATCCTGAACCCTAAGATAGATAGTGGGCTACCTCTCCGGCGAGCCCTCCTCCCCGCTACGGCTGGTTCTTCCTTAACTCCGGCGAGCCCCCCTACCCCCTGAAAATCGACTGACCCAAAAGTCGATTCGGTCGACTCAAATGTAGCTAAATCGGAGCAGCACCACAAGCAAGAGCAAGAGCGAGAGCAGCGGCGCGAGCAAGAGCAAGAGCGAGAGCAACAGCGTGAGCAAGAGCAAGAGCGAGAGCAGCAGCGCGAGCAAGAGCAAGAGCAAGAGCAGGCCAGGCAGGGGACCGAGAGCAAGAGCACAGCAGTAGCGCGAGCGAGAGCTAAAGCAGCAACAGCTCCTACTAATGTGGACGTCGCCGCCGAGCGAGCGACGCCGTGGAGGAAGTGGCTGGCGACGCCGGCGTGGATGGAGCCGCGCCGTGTCGGCTCGGAACCGAGCGCTAGCAGCACCGTGAGATCGAATCAAGAAGAAAATGCGGCGATTAGTGTACAACCTCTTTGGTGGCGCCGATTAGGCCGCAGCTTCATACGAGGAAACGGTGATGATGATGCTCTTTCGGTGGTGCAGGTGAAGACGACAGTGTGGGAATGGAGGTGGCACGAAAGACGAGGGGAACGTCGGGGCAGCTCCTTGGAGGTGGAGGACGGGGTGGCTGAACCGGCGGGACGACCAGATCGACGATGGATCCTCATCCGGTACGGTGGATGAGGGATGTCGAGGTGTTGCTGTGGACGTCGTCGTCGGGGAAGAGGCTTCGGCTAGGTGGCGGGCGGAGGAGGGTGTGGGGCTTCGCGGGTTTTGCTGGCCTCAGTGTACGAATGGGTGGGCGGATGGGATGGGAGTGGGGAACCATGGCTTAGGGACGCGCTTGTCCGAAATGTGGGGTAAGTTATGAAAGTACCCCCCCTGGTTTGAGGCGGTTCTTTCGGTTCAGGGATATCACGGGCATTTCGCGTGTCGGGATTTCACAGGAGGTGGGAGTTTTCACGTGCGTTGTAATTTTGGAGATGGAGGGAGTTGTCGGAACACAGCGAGACAAAGATATATCTTAAATATTTCAGGGTAACAAGGTGCGGGTTGAAGAGGCGGGAGTTTCGCAGCACGATAGACAGAGACGCTAGCTTGAAATTTCGGGAGAACAAGCTTAACATGTACCCAAAAAAATACAATTTAGACTAGTATGATATACTACGTACAATGTGTTTAACACGCACAACACACACACACACAGACACCATTTAGACTAGTAAGATACGTGTGCATTGCACGCATGAGATTTGGAAACCAAATTATGAATAAATACGACATTATAACATGTAAGCTTTGAGTCATATATGAATGATGTAGATGTTCGTTTAATTCTTATAGTTCATTTCATTCAAAATCATCTAGTTTTTATAAGAAAGCTAATCTATTTTAAGATTCATGGAAGTGTGCGTTGTAAGGCATAAAGTAAAAACAAATCATGTAGAAAAACATTTGGGCAATTATGATACGGAAGATTCTAGAACAAAGACGAAGTGCTTGTGTTTTGAGGTTTTGCATTATGCTTAAGTTCAACCATAGAGTCTTCTAGATTGTACATGTGGCAAAATCTGGTGGAATCTAGATGATATCCAACGGCCAGAAGTGCTCAAATTTGCCAGCTCTGCACCATCGGATTGGCCTCATCCAACGACCATCTTTCAAAGTTAAAGTTATCTGCACACTATATAAAAAATATAATATATAATATATATATAGGGGTATAGATATAGATATGTGATGCGAAAGCCATCCATCATCTCCAATTAGAATAGTTTGTCCATGCACAGATGCAATGTGGACAAACAATGTCTGCCATCGGTATCTCAAATTCAAACCAATCTGACCTTGTTCAATGTGTATACATTGCAACATGCTCGTTTCCAAACCGCACCGTGCAGATCTCCGTTATATTCATGCATGCATGGGTTTCAAACATCATGATCTCTTATTCAAATATTTGAATTCAACTTTACATTGATTATGATCTCACCTAGTCTTTTACACCCACACATTGGTCTTCTCTTTATAATTGTACCACTAACTTTCTCTCGTGCGTGCATGCACACACACTACCAGTCGGCATTATCCATCGCACACATGCAATCTTTTTCTTCAGGTCGGTCTCCCATGAAGGCACACACACACACACACATCCCCCTCTCCATCATATCGGGCATTCTTTATCTCTGATGTGCATGCGCAACGATCGATGTTCCTCTATGTGTGTGTGTGTGTATAGCTAGGTCTTTCATAGTTTTCCACATAAACTAATCAATCTATATATCTAGTGAGGTATCACCCTCTTTCCCACGTCCACATCGATCAATCTATACCTCTCAATATAGGATTACATATATAGCTAATACACCCACATTAATTATATATCCAACGCCCCCCTCTCATCATCCATGCCTTCAGCTTCATCTCTCAGACGCGCGCACAATGGCCAAGATAGGGGGTAGCAAGGGCCCTGCCCCCCCTAACATCACTATATATCGAGGCTAATATGAATGTGATCATTCGACAATATGAATGTGATCATTAGACAATCGCTGGTAAAAATGGTTTAAGTTGATGAATTGGCCCTCCTCGTAAAGGATTAGCAATGCTTGGTCCCCTAGCTCATGGGACATTTTCATGGCTCCGCCACTGTGCGCAAAAACGCACGTTCTCGCCCCCTCTCTCTAAATATCGATCTCGCAGTTGTGCACTCCTTCATAGTCTCCCTCCACTCGGCCCCTCGCCCTCGCACCATCTTCTAGCCCCACACCGGATTTTGCCACATGTACAATCTAGCAGACTCCTTGGTTGAACTTAAGCATAATGCACAAATCTCAAAACACCAATGGTTCTCCTTTGTTCTAGAATCTTTTGTATCGTAACTGCCCAAACTTTTTTTCTAGTTGAATTTCCATTATTTGTTTGTACTTTATGCTTTACAACACACAATTCCGTGAATCATAAAATAGATTAAGGGCTTCTTTGATTCAAAGGATTCCCAAAGGAATTTTGGAGGATTCTAATCCTTAGGAATTTTTCCTATCTTGGTTGTTTGATTCATAGGATTGTAAACCATATGAATTTTTCCATATGATTCATTTGCACTAGATTTCAGAGGAAACATCCCATCCACTCATACCTCTTTGAAAGAATCCTGCGTTTTTTCTATGCACAATCAAACACTCGTACCATCCTGTAGGATTCAAGACGACATTCCACTCTAATCCCATGTTCTTCCTATTCCTGTGTTTTGGAAATCCTACGAATCAAAGAGGCCCTAGGTTTTTTTATAAAAACTAATTGATTTTGAATGAGATGAACTATAAGAATTAAACGAAGCTCTACATCAGGCATATATGACTCAGAGCTTACATGCTACAGTGTGGTATTTATTCGTAATATGGTTGCAAAATCTGACGCGTGCAATGCACATGTACCTTACTAGTACTTCGAGTATGTGCAAAACACAATGCCACGCTACAGAGTGTCTCTCTTACAGTTCATGAAGCCACGTGGGCACATGGCACATGTGGATGCATTGTCACGACATCCTTGTGTGGATTGATCACAGTGATGTGCTGCTGGTTCCAGAAGAATGTACTCGTCCTCCCTGAGCCGCACTGGCGGTAATGCACGAAGCGAAGATGTGCGCGCACGCCACGCACGCACTCATTCCCTCGCACGCACATGCGGGTACACGGGCGGACGCAATTTTGTACCAAGATCCACCCCATGTGATAATTTGATGCGTGTAAAGTCCTTCACTTCATTGATGGTCAATTAATATAGCGCATGCAAATTGAGTGGACATGAGGGCGGAAGAAAGACATTACTACTCCACTACACGCATGTGAGTAGTTAAATCATGGGTTGCTAGTAGTACTTCCATTGGTCTCCTTCGTATTTTGTTCCAATTTTTGACAGTAACATAATATTTACGCATATGAGCAATGTAGTCTACTTGAAATTTATGTTCCACTAAACTCATAGGGAGCCGTTTCGGGCCTCGAAACCAAAAACCATCAATTAATCTTTACCTTGTTCCCATCACATTCGAAAGTACCAGTGCTACAATTAAGTGCAAGCCTGCTCACACCTACCAGTGCGTACCAAACCTGAATGTGTTCCCACTATGCAGGTTTTAGTACTAGTGCTAGTACTTAGGTTATAAAAAGGGGAACTACCTAACCGAAAATTATTCTACCTTCTTCCTCATAAGTCCTGCTTCTTCATTCGTCCTTGCCATGGCCGGTGTGCAGAGCTCTAGGTCGAGAACTACTCGTAACAAGAGAGCGGCAACCAAGGCTGCGGAAAAAAAGAGGGCTCGCCGCCACGCAGAGACCTCGAAAGATCTCTCACGGGCAGGCGATGGCTCCCAGGAGTGCCCTAGACGCGGAGGCGAACATGCCGAGCGGGCGGCGCTGGAGTCGTTATCCCTCAACGGCATGCCCGATCAGCTCAATAAGCACCTCAATAAGCAGAAGGAGTTCATCCACGGCTTGGTGGAGCTGCTGAAGGAGAGCCTCGACGACATGCCCGCTGAGCGCAATGAGCAGGGGGGGTTGACTGCCGGCTTGGTGATGTTGCTGAAGAAGAGCATTGCCTCGGAGAAGAAGGCGACTGGCGAAATCCTGCAACTTCAGGAGGACAACGCGAAGCTCTGCCACGAGCTCGACCTGCTGAAGGAGAAGAACACCGGCTGGAAGAAGCTGCATGAGAATAGTAGTTCCTCGATGAAGATGTTGCAGGCCCTCGTCATGGAACAGAAGGAGGAGTTGGCAAAGCTCCGCATCAAGCACCCGACTGCTATCAAGGTACGTAATGCGTCCGTGGAACAGATGATGAAGGCTCATGTCGAGAAATCCCGCTTCATGGACACAATGATGAATATGGCGGAGGAGACGCGCAAGGAGATGGAGGTCATGGAGGCGATGAAGAAGCAGTTATGACTCCGCAGCCAGCAACCCTTCATGTAGTGAGAGCAGCGCCCCAAACTTGTGTGTGCGTCTTCCTTCTTTGTGGGGGATGATAATCCTCCTTCTTCTTTTGCTCCTGTGTTTCTTATTTTGCTTCAGGTGTTTCGCCGCACGTGTCACCTTCTCTACGAGGCATGAATAGAACAATGCTAAAAATGAGATGACTAGCAAATTAGATCATTCTTTATCGCCAATAGAACAATGCCTCTTGCTAGTAATATATAATAAGAGTAGAGAGTAGAGGATATGGCACTGGGCTGCCGTGTTTCGTGCTCCTCCATCGTACTCCAGTGGAAAACTTGAGTATACAGCATGGTTCTTTGCTCCTCCTCAGGTCGTCGGCACATTTATACGAGCAGTCAAATCACAAGGCCCCGCCTTCCAGCAGTAATGAGCCATCAAATCACAAAGGCACTCGCCTCTCGTGAAAAGGACCAAGCTAGACTGCCCCGCCCTCTAGCATTTTAAAAAATGTATGCATTTGTACAGTAGTAGTAGTATCGATGGATTGCGCCATGGAGCAAAACTAACAAGATGTAATTAAATAAAAAGGTGGTACATATAGAGAGCACTCGTCGCCAAATTATGCATATACTATATGACAATACCCACTATGAAGGTACTAGTAACATAGACTAGTAACTAGTCTATGCTACTCTCCACTACGAGGGCATCTCCAATAGTGGTAAGATAGGTGTCGGTGTCAAAACCGGCGGATCTCGGGTAGGGGGTCCCGAACTGTGCGTCTAGGCCGGATGGTAACAGGAGGCAAGGGACACGAAGTTTTACCCAGGTTCGGGCCCTCTTGATGGAGGTAAAACCCTACGTCCTGCTTGATTGATATTGATGATATGGGTAGTACAAGAGTAGATCTACCACGAGATCGAGGAGGCTAAACCCTAGAAGCTAGCCTATGGTATGATTGTTGATGTGTATGTTGTCCTACGGACTAAAACCCTCCGGTTTATATAGACACCGGGTAGGGTTAGGGTTACATAGAGTCGGTTACAATGGTAGGAGATCTACATATCCGTATCGCCAAGCTTGCCTTCCACGCCAAGGAAAGTCCCTTCCGGACACGGGACGGAGTCTTCAATCTTGTATCTTCATAGTCCAGGAGTTCGGCTGAAGGTATAGTCCGGCCATCCGGACACCCCCTAATCCAGGACTCCCTCAGTAGCCCCTGAACCAGGCTTCAATGACGACGAGTTCGACGTGCAGATTGTCTTCGGCATTGCAAGGCGGGTTCCTCCTCCAAGTACTTCATAGAAGATTTTGAACACAAAGATAGTGTCCGGCTCTACAAAATAAGTTTCCACATATTGCCATAGAGAGAATAATACTTACACCAATGTAATCTGCTGACGTATTTCGTAGTGTGTCACACCATGGCCAAGCCTTTATCCGAGTCGTTTCATTATCCCACCTCAGCGCGTCATGCGAGGCGGTTTCCTTGGCACGTCTTATTAAAGCAGAGATCGTGTCCCCTTATCCCGGGATTCTCATCAATACGGGCGTGGATAACCCAACCGCTTCTAGGACTCCTAGATTATAGGTAAGTCCAAACGGACATGGAGATGACGCTTCATATTCACCCTCTTTATAAAGGGGACAAGGCTTTTATTTTTCCCTCCCGTGCTCAATCGAATCCTTCCCCCACCTCAAGCTCAAACGCCCGAAGTTCAGGTTAGGTGCTCTGAACCTCCAGTCATGTCCGGATCTAGCCTTCAAGGCCGATGGATGCCTTCCTCCGTCATGGAAGAAGATGTCAAGAAGTTGAGGGAGGCCAGATATCTGACCGCCGAGATTTTGCATCGGCTGCCTCCCCGAGGGCAGGCCGTGCCCACCCCCGAACCCAACGAGAACATCGTGTTCATTCCCACTTCCTCCGAGGCCTAGGCCTTGCCCTGGATCCTTTCATCAGGGGTTTGATGTTTTACTACGGGCTAGATTTTCATGATCTATCTCCGAACTCCTTCCTTCATATCACGACATTTATTATCGTGTGTGAGGCCTTCCTCCGGGTTACCCCTCACTTTGGCCTATGGCTCAAGACCTTTGAAGTGAAGCCGAAGCTGGTCGAGGGGCAACATGCAGCATGTGGAGGTGCCTCAATACGCAAGATGACGGGAGCTCCGTGGCCCAAAGGTTCCATCCCAGAGGTGTCTGAATTGTGGCAACGGGAGT